>NC_048313.1:22174950-22239828 GCF_013100865.1 Trachemys scripta elegans | reverse complement strand
TGACTGCCCCCTCCTGGGACCCCTGCTCCTAACTGCCCTTAAGAGCCAAGCTGCCCGAGCCAGCGCTACCGGCTTCGGGCAGCCCCCGTACCCCCGGACCCTGCACCCCTGGAGCAGAGCAGTTGGAGCCCGGGAGGGGAAGTGCCCGGCCGGTGGCTGGGGTCCAGAGGCACGGGGGCTGCCCGAAGCCGGTAGCGCTGGCTCGGGCAGCTTGGCTCTTAAGCAGAGCCAAAGTCTGAGTCAGGGGAGGAGCAGAGCAGCCGTGGGAGAGGAAGTGCCCGACCGGTATTTTTCCCGGACATGTTCGGCTTTTTGGCAATTCCCCCCGGACGGGGGTTCGATTGCCGAAAAGCCGGACATGTCCGGGAAAAACCGGACGTATGGTAACCCTATATAACAGCATTTACCAGAAACTGAAAAATGTCAAAGAGGACATTCTAGCGGCCCACTGCTTAGCACACATTCTTCATAACATAATAAAGTATACAGCAGTTAAACTTAATATTGACGTAGAACATTTAATTCTAAAGGTTTATTCCCACTTCAACATTTCTGCCACTAGAACAGAACAATTAAAGGAGATTTGTGACTTTGTTGAGGTGGAAGAGTGCAATCTGTTCAGACACGTCGTTACCAGGTGGCTGTCTTTTTTTGCCAGCAATTAATAGATTACTGAAGTGCTGGAAACCACTAACTAGCTATTTCCAGAGTTTAGGAGAGTAAGAGTGTTCCAAAATAAATTGGAAATGCTTTGGGAACAAGGGCATTGCCAATGAGGTAGTTGAAAGATATTTTCTCTTTCTGAGCTGTGCTCTGAAGCTATTCAAGGACTGTGATGAGGCTTTAGAAGCCACGTGCTTTAATGTTCTTTCAGTTACTGAGCTCTTGAGTGGATTGAATATGAAACTGGAGAGAAGGATTAGGGACAAGTTCTTTGGCTACACAGTGAATTCTAAGCTTGAGGAGATCACTGAAGATATTGTTGGAAGGTGTAAAAAAGACTTCATGTCCTTTTAATGAAAGAGCAAAGAAGTATCTGCATGACCGTATGACTTCTCTGAAGACCGCCTTCACAGCAAAATGTACCATTTAGCTCTTGAAAAACGCATCAGCGTTGAAGAGTCTTTGGAAGCTGTTGACGCTTGCAGCATGAAAGAAATGGACATGGATGAGGTCTGTGAAGAATTTGGCCTTGTAAAAGTGCTAAACTCTTCTGCGTTAAAGGATTGCCTAACTAGCAAGGAGAGGCAACAGAACATTTGCACCAAAGCACAGGGCAACTTCAAGAACAGCTCTTACATCTTTTCAATACTGTGCAGCAATGCTCACATGGAGAGGGTTTTCTCTCTGATGACCACAGCTTGGAGAGATAAAGGGAATCAGGTGGATGTAGAGAGCGTGAAAGCAGAGCTCCAGATATGCATCAGTTTAACAGGGGAATGCAAAAATATGTACACTGTGTTCCTCAAGAAGAAAGAAACTTCTGAAACTTCCCGGGGTGAGCAAAAGTACAGACACAGATGAATGCTTATGGTACTTTGTGAATTAGGCACATCAAACACTCCGCTTCTTGCTAGCAAATCTAACTGTGCCTATATTGTCACTGTTTTCTACACACAAATAAACATTGTATTTTATTGGGAAAGTTCTGCGTCGCACTGTAATTTTTATTCCATTTTGTGTAATCTTACATGGAATTGAATGTAGGTTTAAGTTATTTAACTTGCCAGAAATTAGAATTACTCTTTTACTATACTACTTAGCAAGGAGCTGGTAATTTTAAATGTGGCAATGTTTGGTACAGGTTTTATTGGCCATCATTTCTGCATGGGGGGGGGGTCACACCAGCGGGGGCAGGGATGTCCTGTATTCTGAGTATGCATCAGTTACCACCCTAGTTTGAAGGAGAGGTGAAGAAGAAATGACGATAGTACTAACAGTGCATACCCGAAACTGAAGAAGACTTCCTGCCCTTCACTGCAAATGAAGTAGAAAGAGTGATCAAAACATTGAAAATAGGTAAAGCCTGTGAGCTTGATAACGCCCTCCGCCCCGCCAAATTCTTTACAAAACTGGGAAAACCTAGTAGGTAACAGCTATCCACCTTCCTATCTAGAGTCATCCAGGAGAATCAAATACCTAACATTTGGCACAGAGCAATCGTAATAGTTGTGTCAAAACCTGAAAAAGACCACTAACATGCGAGTCTCTTTGCTAAGCTGGGTGTACAAATTACTTGAAAGGCTTCAAAGGTGACTTGTTTACAGTCTATAAATGATGGAGGACAAATATTTAATACTGGTTCAGACCCCTTCCTCTGCATCACCTGTCCCTATCACACAATGAGGAGTATACCCCTCCCTCCAACCCCTGCTATCACCTGTCCAGCAGGACATATTCCCATAACCCCAGCCCCTGCCATCATCACCCAGCCCCATCACGCAGAATTGTACACATTGCTCACACTTCTGAAAGGAGTCCCAGTGTGGCCCCCAGCACGTAGCAGATTGAGAGCGTTAATGTGTACAGCAGGCAGACCTCCTGCAGAGAGGCTGCAAACTCAGGGGTTTGTGATGGAGGGGCAAAAGCTGCTCCCCTAAGCCACCATGTGAGAGCACAGCCCAAGGTGTGTTTCTGAGGAAATAACTCAGAGGTGTGAACGGTTCGCCAAGGTGCCAAAGTGTTTGTAGTGGAATAGTTTTAAATTATTTCTACCCTGGTCCTTAGTACCATTGAATCGCTGAGCTCAGGGCAGTCAGGGCTGTACATTTTAGGAGGGTCAGAGCCATATTTGTACCTTTCGTTCTGCACCAAAAAGGTGATAGAATCCGAAAATTTTAAAAGCAGTTCATTTTTTGAGACAGGGGGCTTTCTTGGGAACCACTCAAATTTGCACCTGTAATTCTAACCTGGGGCCCAGTGAGGCATAACATTTTTCAGTCTGCGCATGCATGTGGATTTTAGAGCACTTTGAACCTGGGACTCTTAATGGGGTTCAGCAAGAGACACCCCATAGAGTCAGGGTCACTGCCACCTCCCCCTGTGAGATGTTGGAAAGGGCAGGGCACAGGCTATATCGGTCGTGTTCCACAAGGTCTAAAAGGTTGGCTGTAGTTTATTTTTTTTATCTGACACTTTTTGAGTCATTGCTCCATGCGTTTCCTTAGGTTGTCTCCAACATTTCTGCCTTGTATTGTAGCAGTTTAGTCCCACTCGCCGGATTTCATCACTGGCTGCAAAGTAAGCAAAGCCCTGGTTGCTGGGGGTTTTCAGGCTTGTTCTTAATCTCTGGAGGGTGAAGATGTGATTAGTGGCTCTGACACAGACTCTGTGGACTGAGGTTTTCAAAGGAGTCTGAGAGAGTCCTCACTTTCTCCTGACCTCTCCGGACCTAAGCTTCCCACTCAAAATGCAGCTGATAATCCTCCTTGACTGTTCAAACCTTAAGGTCTTCAGCGCAGGGAATGGCCCTCATGCTGTGACTGTGTATTTCCCAGCACAATGGGGCGCAGGGTGCCTTCACAGAACTGCGGCAATTGCAAACTTAGGAAAGCCCTGAATGCATTGTTACCTTGATTTAGTGCAACTTAAGAGCTGGAATGAAGAAGGAGGAGCCAGCACCCTGGGATACCTCCCCCAGCAATCTGTGGGTCATCAGCAAGTATCCCTTGGGCCCACTGGGAGAGCCGCTGTGATTCAGGGGATACTGCAGAACGCTTCTGCAGGTATTGCTGGTGACACACATGCTTGTGCACTTGCTTGGACAATGCTGCCAACCCCAAGCATTTAACAAGTCAGGAGTCCCCTGTCCCATCCGCCCATCATGAAATTGGCTTAAAAATCATGAGATTTTAATGACCTTGGGGTTCTGCTTATTTGCCTTCTAGTTTCTGAATCTTTAGGAGTCACTTTCTCAAGTTTTTCTCTATAATCACAAGACCTGGACACTTACCCTTTTAAAAAAAAAATGAAAATTGTGATTCTGTCTCATGTGATCACCTGCCTCCAGGAGCTGGGGCTTTAAGAAGAGCTCCAAATATCATGAGAACTGCAATAAAAGCATGAAAGCTGGCAACACTACATGCACTGGAGGAATTTATCCTTCAACACACATCTCAGGGGAGTGTTCTGCAGGTACACACAGGACTGCTTGAACATCTCCAGTCTGGGCCCTGGATTTAGATTGCAGAGGAGTTTGTGCTGTTATGGGGACAGAAGTGTGTGTGTGGTGGGCAAGTGGGTGGTTCAGGCTTGGGTAAGGAAGGGGCTTTAATGATGGTTTTTTAGTAGGTTTCCATTATTAAGTGGGGTTATAGTTGCAGGAGAGTGATTCACAGTGGCGCCGCCGTGCCCAGCAGTGCCTGTCAGATGGCTCAGAATCAGACCTGCTGCGTTTAGTGCCTGAACGTTTGTCTACACAAAGGAGCTGCACTGGCTTCACTTAAATTGGATCTTAGTTTGGTTTAAACCAGATTCATTTCATTTTAACTTAAGTTGATTCCAGAACGGATAGAACAAAATCTGTTTCAAATTGTACCTTAGCTCAGCGGCTGTGACTTCTCTGGCAGAGATACCCTTCAGCAGTTTTAGCACTTGTGACTTCCCTCAGCCCTGCAGAAGACAGCCTGGCTGGATGGGTGCATGTGGCGCATGCATGATCACTCAATTCCAGGAGCAGGACCTTTGGGACGGAGAGGATAAGGAAAGAGCCCAGAGGGATTCTACGTTCCCAGGGAACTCTGCGCATATGTCCACACCGCAGTTAAACACCTGCAGCTGGGATGTGCTGGTTGACTCGGGCTAAGGGGCTTGGGCTAAGCGGCTGTTTAATTGTGGTGTAAACATTTGGGCTTGGACTGCAGCCTGAGTTCTGGGACCTTCCCAACTCACAAGGTCCTAGAGCCCAGGCTCCAGCCCAAGTCTGAACATCTGTACCGCAAGCCCAAGTCAGCTGGCACGGGCCAGCCGTGGGTTTTTAATTGCAGTGTAGACATACTCTGTCAGGCCAGCAGGCAGAGAGCCAGCCCGAGCTAGCAGTGAGCTGAGCACGCTGGATTGGAGTCCACCAGAGGCCAGCTGCCAGGGCTCCAGAACTATTGATTGTAGAAGATGCTGTTGTTCTTGCGTAGGGTTTTCTGTTTTGAGTATTATGCACTGGGGATGGGCCGGGCCTGGACCTCTGGATCCAATCGCCCCACGCCTAACTGATCTGCATCCAGATCAAACTTATGGGCTGTGGCCCTCACAGGCACAAAACTGCACGAGGTGAGCAGCTTCTTTATGTACCACTTCAGCCCTTCTCACTGTAAACTCAGGGGTTGTACCGTGTGACTGGAGAACTGCTAACATAGTTCCTATCTTTAAGAAAGGGAAAAAATGTGATCCGGGCAACTACAGGCCTGTTAGTTTGACATCAGTAGTATGCAAGGACTTGGAAAAAATTTTGAAGGAGAAAGTAGTTAAGTACATTGAGGTCAATGTACATTGGGACAAAATACAACACGGTTTTACAAAAGGTAGATCGTGCCAAACCAACCTGATCTCCTTCTTTGAGAAGGTAACAGATCTTTTAGACAAAGGAAATGCAGTGGATCTAATTTACCTCAATTTCAGTAAGACATTTGATACGGTTCCACATGGGGAATTATTAGCTAGATTGGAAAAGATGGGATCAATATGAAAATTGAAAGGTGGATAAGGAACTGGTTGAAGGGGAGACTACAACGGGTCATACTGAAAGGTGAACTTGACAGGCTGGAGGGAGGTTACAAGTGGAGTTCCTCAGGGATCGGTTTTGGGATCAATCTTATTAAATCTTTTTATTACTGACCTTGGCACAAAAAGTGGGAATGTGTTAATAAAGTTTGTGGATGACACAAAGCTGGGAGGTATTGCCAATACAGAGAAGGACCGGGATATCATACAGGAAGATCTGGATGACCTTGTAAACTGGAGTAATAGTAATAGGATGAAATTTAATAGTGAAAAGTGCAAGGTCATGCATTTAGGGATTAATAACAAGAATTATTGTTATAAGTGGGGACTCATCAGTTGGAAATAACAGAGGAGGAGAAAGACCCTTGGAGTGTTGGTTGATCACAGGATGACTATGAGCTGCTAGTGTGATATGGCCGTGAAAAAAGCTAATGCGGTCTTGGGATGCATCAGGCGAAGTATTTCCAGTAGAGATAAGGAGGTGTGAGTACCGTTATACAAGGCTGTGGTGAGACCTCATCTGGAATACTGTGTGCAGTTTTGGTCTCCCATGTTTAAGAAGGATGAATTCAAACTGGAACAGGTACTGAGAAGGGCTACCAGGATGATCCGAGGAATGGAAAACCTGTCTTATGAAAGGAGACTCAAAGAGCTTGGCTTGTTTAGCCTAACCAAAAGAAGGCTGAGGGGAGATATGATTGCTCTCTATAAATATATCAGAGGGATAAATACCAGGGAGGGAGAGGAATTATTTAAGCTCAGTACCAATGTGGACACAAGAACAAATGGATATAAACTGGCCATCAGGAAGTTTAGACTTGAAATTAGATGAAGGTTTCTAACCATCAGAGGAGTGAAGTTCTGGAACAACTTTCCAAGGGGAGCAGTGGGGGCAAAAGACATATCTGGCTTCAAGACTAAGCTTGATAAGTTTATGGAGGGGATGGTATGATGGGATAGCCTAATTTTGGCAATTAATTGATCTTTGATTATTAGCAGGTAAATATGCCCAATGGTCTGTGATGGGATGTTAGATGGGGTGGGATCTGAGTTACTACAGAGAATTCTTTCCTGGGTGTCGGGCTGTCTTGCCTACATGCTCAAGGTTTAGCTGATTGCCATCTTTGGGGTCGGGAAGGAATTTTCCTCCAGGGCAGATTGGCAGAGGCCCTGTGGGGTTTTCGCCTCCCTCTGTAGCGTGGGACACGGGTCACTTGCTGGAAGATTCTCTGCACCTTGAAGTGTTTAAACCACAATTTTAGGACTTCAGTAGCTCAGACACAGGTTTGATACAGGAATGGGTGGGTGAGATTCTATGGCCTGCGTTGTGCAGGAGGTCAGACTAGATGATCATAATGGTCCTTTCTGACCTTAAAGTCTATGATTCTATGATTGCCCAAGGAAAGAAACAGGTGCTGAAGTTCCCTCCGAAGGGGCTCCATGCCACTGTCCTGGTGTGTGTGGGGGTGCCCTCCTTGTCCCCTGGGGTCAGGACAAGGGTCCCCACTGTGGTGGTGTGGGCAGCCCTTTGGAGCCTGTGCTGGGGCTCTCCTCTCTCCAGCAGCCTGTGGGGACACATTGGGGTGCCAGACCAGGCAGTGACGGAACTCTCCCTGCTTCTTTCTTGCCAGCTGCTGTGAACCTGTGCGTCTCCCTGCGGGTGCCTCAGGCTGTCCCCATGGACCTGCGGATCGGACAGCGCTTCGTCAAGCCCGGCTCCGACACCGCCCTGCTGGCTCTCAAGCAGACCCAGCAGCTGCAGCACCAGCTCTTCTTGGCCAGCCTGCACCAGCAGCAGGTGGAGCAGTTCACCCACCAGCACATGCGGGTAGGAACACCCTCACGGGCCTCTGGGGGGCCACAGGGCCAAGCTCCAGGTTGTGGGGCCACATGGCACCAGCAGCCCTTGGGGCGGGTTGGGGAGGCACTTGCCTGCTGCAGACACACTGGGAGCCTGCTCCAGTCATTCAGCACAGGGGGAATGGAGCTGGTAGCCACCCCCTGGCTCTGAGCACAGCTGTGTTGGGGAGCAGGAGGCACCCAGACCCCAGAAGGACCAAGCTGTTGTCAGTGATCAGAACTCGAGGGAGCTCAAGGAGCAGCAGTTATATCTGGCTTCCCAGGCAGTACCAATGGGATGGTGTTCCGGACAGTGGTCTGGGCAGATCCCTTTTTCCCCCGGCCTCTCATCAGACGTCCGCGTTTATTTCTCTTCTCTGAGACAGGAGCGAATCCCAAATGAAAGGGAGGGAGTTACAGGGCAAATGCTGGGCTACTTCTGCCAGCCTCTGGGTCTGAGCCACGCTGCCCAGCCCTGTCAGCCTCTGCTCTCAAGCACCCTCCACCCTGCGTGGCCCTCTCCCTTCTTACCCCCTTGAGAGCCTTGGATGTCCATTTTCCTGGCAGGTGCAGAGGCATCTCCTGTCATTAGCTTTTTGTCCAGCCCTGAATACCGTGGCCATGGCTCAGTGCCGGGCCCGTGCAGCATGGCCAGTGGCGGTGAAAAGCAGGAAGTCACCTTCTGGTCTGGCTTTTTGCAGGGATCATGGGAGGCCACGGTTAGCAGTGCTTTTCCCTGTCAAGGCCTGAGAAGTCTACAGTCCATATCTATGTGAACACAGTTCTCCTGGTTACTGGGAACATAGGGATGGTCCAGCAGTGGCCCCTCCCCTGTTTCTGGCAGAGGCAACACAGCTGCTTGAGAACAAGGGGCAAGGAAACCTGGAATGGGCCCAGGGAAGGGCTGGGGGCTGGATCAGATCATGCAGAGCCAAGAGTTCTGGCCAGAGCAGAGCCAAGCTGTGACAAGCCAGATCAGTTCCCCAGGCCATGGCAGAACCTTGACAGCAAAGGTTGCATCACCAGGTCTCTGCTCTGCGCCCTAGCCACGTCCTTGACCACGAAGGTCAGAACCTTCCAGACCCTAAAGTAAATGTGGTGTTGTAGGCAGGATCAGTCCATCCCTGGAGCCCCAGCACTGATCCCTCCATCTGGTGCCAGGAAGAAGCCAAAGCCAGTGGCCCTGTTCTCAGAGGTCTCCATTCCAGGCCGGTGGGACAGTCGCCAATTCTGCAGCTCTCACTGCAGTAAAGGGATGGATGTTCCAGGACTGCCTATGCTGACAGAAAGCCCAAGGGGTGCTCAGCCAGGGATACGGATTCCCCCTGTCTTGGTCTGGAGCCCAGCACAGCCCGTAAATCCCACACTTGGGGAAGGGCCTAACCTGGAGCCCAACAGTCTCATCAGGGGCTCAGTGGCAAATCTGCTTTCATTGCCCAGTTCCTGGGACCCGCCTTTCTCTCCTTCCCGAACGACAGCTCCACGGCACTCTGGCTCCCAGTCTTGGCTTTCGTATCACCCCGGCCCGAGAGCAGCCCTAGGACTGGCAGGAGCTCCCCTGCAGGGGAAGGACCCATTGGCTCCATAGTCATGGGACCCTGAAGCACCAGGATGGGCCCCTTTGTCTTTGCCCTTCGCCGTCCCTGTTTCAGGGGACATGTAGCAGACTGCTGGGGCTCCACCCACCCGAGGGCCTACAATCAAGTGACTCCCGAGAGTCACTCTTGATAGAGCCCACAGGGTAACACTCTCTCTGCAGCCCGGTCACTCCATCATGTCTCCAGACTCAGGGCTGAGGGGCTTGGGCTTTGCAGCTGCACCTCCCAGAGTTACCTCTCCCCTGGTGCTGGTGCCCTGCTAAATGGACAGGCTCATGGAGAATGAGCCACTCTGATGCCTGCGCCCAACCTGCTCCGGGTGTCCTAGGTCTAAGGCCCCCTGGGGAGCCCCCTGGTGGACCTTTGGGAGGAGATCTGCTCTCCCCTTGCCTTCCCAGGGCCTTGCCCAGGGTGGAGCTCCTGCCTCGCCTCCCCTCTGGGCCAGGGCGGGGCTCCCCTTTTGTCCTCCCAGGATGCTGGCTGGGACAGGGCTTCCCCCTCCCCTCCCCACAGGGATCTGGGGCAGGACTCCCCTCCCCACAGGGGCCAGACTGAGGCAGGGCTCCCCCCCTCTCCTCCCCACAGGGCCCAGGCCATGGTGGGGCGCCTTCCTCCCCCGCAGGGCTCTGGCAGAGGCGGGGTTTCCCTTCCCTTCCTCCAGGACACTGCCCGGGGCAGGATTCCTCCCTCCCTTTCCCCACAGGGTTCTGGCTGCCATGCTGACGCTCTCGGTCCCCCCTGCAGGTGAACATGGACTCCCCACAGCGAGAGGCAGAGGCTGGTCAGCAGGAGCAGGAGCTGCGGCTACTCCTCAATAAGGACAAGAGCAAACGAAGTAAGAGCCCCTCCCTGTGTCCATCTGTCTGTCTGTCTGCAATGCAGTGGGTGCCAGGGCTCTGCCTGGGGGTCTGTGAAGGGGGGGAGGGGCCTCCCTGCCCGCTAGGTGGGGAGTGGACGGTTCCCACGTGGGTGCTCCCTGCCCGTGCTGGGTCTCTGGGTTCCTGCTGAACCCGGCCCTGCCTGCAGCGTGGCACAGTGCTCCTGGTTCAGGCCTTCCACGGCCCTGCGCAGGATGTCCCTGGCCAGGATGTGCTCTTCTCTGCTTCTCCGCGAAGGGCCTTTGCGAGGGTCCCGCCTGGTGCCCACTCCCTGCCCTCCTGCCAAGGGCGGCTGCAGAGATTGAATCTGCTACTTACCAGGGCAGGAATCGGCGAATCAGAAAAGCAAAAGGGATCCCCTTGGCTAAGCCTAGGTGAGTGCCCGGCCCCGCCCGCCGCCCCCGCTCTGGGGGCTGCCAGAGCAGGTTGGGCCCCAGCCCGCTCCTGCTCCTCCTTTGCTGTTCAGGTGGCAGCAGCGCACGCCAGGGTCACACCCCGTGCAGAGCCGCGGGCACTGAGATGGTCACAGTCAGAATGAACTGGTCAGTGTTCTGGGAGCCATTTCTACCGGAGACCTGCCCACTGGGAGGGGCAGGAATCCACCTCCAAGACTGTGACTTCCTTCCAGCTCTCCGCCATCCCAGCTCTTCTGTCTGCTGAGGGCAGCAGGAAAGACCTGGGACTGAAACAGCCAGTACCAATGGGCAAAGGTCCCAGGACAGAGCCAGTACCAGTGGGGAGATGGCGCCTCTGGACTTGATGCTGCTGTGAGCAGCTTCATACATGAAGCCAGTGCTCCATCTAGTGCCCATCCCAGCACAGAGCTCTCAAAACAGTGAACTTCCTGAGTTACCCATTCAGTGCATCACACCTGCCTGTACTCTAGAAACAGCCCCAAACTGCAGCTCCACCATGACCCTTGTCAGGGTCCCCTGCTGGTCCACCCAGGTACCCACATCACAGGCTGCAGAGAGCCCACTCTCTGGGAGCCTCAGAGAGCTCATTAGCAGCCATTGTGCCCAGGGCCGGCTTTAGCAAGAGCGGGGCCCGATTCCTGGGGGCGGGGCTTGCTGCAAGCCCCGCCCCCAGGAATCGAGCCACGCGGGGGGGACGGGGAGACCCGAGCCGCGCCACGCCGGGGGGGGACGGGGGGACCCGCGCCGGGGGGGGGGGGGGGGGGGACCCGAGCCGCGCCGCGGAAGCCGCGCCGGGGGGGACCCGAGCCGCGGGGACCGGGCCGAGCCGGAGCCGGGCCACGGGGGCCGGGCTGGAGCCAAGCCGGGCCAGAGCCGCTGGGGCCGGCGGGAACAGGCCGCGCCTCCCCGGAGCCCTTCTCGCGCCCCCACCACCCCAGCTTACCTTGTGCTGCCGGCCCGCCCCTGCTTCTTTTCAGACTTTTCAGAAGCAGGGGAGGGGGCGGAGCGTGCAGGGGAGGGGAGGAGGGGGAAGTGAGCTGGGGGCGGGGTGGACAGCTGCAGCGCGGGGCCCTCTTGGCGCGGGGCCCAATTCAGCCGAATCAGCTGAATCGGCCTAAAGCCGGCCCTGATTGTGCCTGATGTCTGGGAGCCCACCATAGCCATCACCCTGGTCACCCATGAGCAACTCCTAACTCAGCTCCCATCCGCATAAACTCTCTGGCCTGCATGTGGCAGTGCTCAGCCCTCAGGCTAGAGCCCACGTGCTGTTGTTACTCAGGCTGTTAACCCACCCACTTTGCAGTGGGAGCCCAGGCTAAACTACTGGAGGGTTGATTATCCTCTAGTGCTTTCCCTCAAGCCCCCCAGGTGCCCAAAGGACAAACAAGTTCTCCCACGTAGAGTGGCTCAGCTCCCTGCAGCATTAAGAACCACGGGCTATGTCCCCAGAAGTCCTTGTGCCACACACCAGTAAATGCAAAGCCAGCGAGGACACAGTTGACTAGACACACCGGAGTGTGGCTTTGCCGTGTCTCAGAACCGAGTGCCGATCGTCTGGGCTAACTCTACAGTGAAGACATCTGCTTGCAGGCTCAGGAGCTGAGCATGATGGGATAGGTGGAAGTGACATCACACCCTCCCAGAGCGTGGGAACTGCTGACACTGTGGAAACATGCAAACGATCAGGTGTGGCTGAGAACAGTGTGATGAATGCTTGGCCACGCGGGAGCTTTGGAAATCAGTTGTGGTTCTTCTAGCCAGTTGGGCTGCCTGCCAGAGCCGTCACTCCACAGAATGCCTTCTGTGCACTTTCATCCACCAGCTTCCTGCTGGGAGGAACCCCTGGCGAACTCCTGACCGGTGATCTTTGCAGTCAGCTCTCCTTATGCAGCAGGTAGAAGCAGGCAGTGTGCACAGTTCTGGGGCAGTTTGGGGAGGACTGGCACTGACCAGGAATGAGGTCTCAGCTGGTTTGGTATCTGTTTAATGGGTCAGTGCTGACCCCAGCAGGCATAGGTCTGCACTGGAGTTGAAAGGTGTAATTCCTAGCTCAGATAGACATACATTAAAGTAGCATTCACAGCACAGGAGGTGGTACAGGCTAGTCAAGCAACTACAATCTGGATGCGCTTGGGTTTCAGACTTGATGTAGCTAGCCCCTCCTGCCACTCGAGCCACCAGAGCTACGCTTCTATGTAGGGACAAAATTAGAAAGGCCAAGGCACAAAATGGGATCATAGACTATCAGGGTTGACATCTGTCACTTAACTTTCAAACGCCTGAACAGCAAATATAACTTTTCTTGTCTGCACTGGCATTTTGATCTGTTTGAATAATCAAAGTGATGCTTTCCGTGCCTTCTTGGTTGCAAAGATTTGAACTGCTTCCTGAAGGTCCACAGTCTGGGCCAGCTCGTGCTCTATTGAGATGGTTGCAAGCCCGACCAGCCTCTCCTGTGTCATTATAGAGCGTAGATGTGTTTTTATTAACTTCAGCTTGGAGAAGCAGCGTTCTCCACTGGCAACTGTTACAGGAAGTGTTAGAAGTATGCACAGAACAACAAAAGCATTTGGAAAGAGGGTGGTCATGTTATTTGTGCACTTATATCCCAGAACAGCCTTTGGAGTTGATCCTGCTGAAATATATCTTGAAAGGGCTTTCAGTTCATCACCTAAATCGCTCGCATCAATATCACGCATGTGTCAACACTGTCTCTAGTGCCCTGCATTGCTGGTGTAGGTCTTCTTCAGGTATAGTGAGGAGTTTTGGAATATCATACAACATCCCAAATATACTGCTGTGTTCCTTGAGCTGCGTGAAACGTTCTTCAACTGACTGTATGGCACAATTTAGCACCTGGTTAAAGAATTCAACTTTGAATTGTTGTTTTGGTCTCTTATGGAATTATTCCGTGCCTCATAATCAAAATGTCTTCTTCTTCGGTGACTCATGTATTCTTGAATGGGTGGGAAAATAGCTTCAGTGTTAAGTTCTTCTGCCAATTTCTGTGCACTTTTCAGAAAGTTTTGAAATCCCTCATCTGACCGGTAAGACTGTAGGTATGACTTTGCTTTGTCAAGTTGTTCCATTGCTCCAGATATATCAAGGGCAACACCTTGGAGTCTCTTGCTTACAACATTTATTTCAAACAGTATTTCATGCCACAACACTAAGCCACACAGAAATTTGAAGTTATGTATATTTCTGGTGATTCCATTTCCCTCTGCCCCGTTCTCCCACAAACCGTTCCTGTCATAGCATTATCCTCCATAATGGCAACTATGGCATCATCTATCTTCCCAATCTGGTGGTTGATAGACTTTATCGCCTCCACTCGACTTTCCCATTGTGTGGCACTCAGTGGTTTCAGTGTCAGAGAGGATGTTCCCAGATGTTGCTTCAAAATTTGCCATCGATGAGCTGATGCAGAGAAAAATACATAGATGCTTTGAATTATATTAAAAAATTCAGCAGCCTCACTAGAAGCTGATGCTGCATCACTGACCACCAAGTTCAGTGAAGGAGAACTGCATGGGACAAAAAAAGCTCAAGGGTTTAACTTTCAGATCCGTGTCTGCACTCTCTGTTCTTTCCTCTCTTGTTGGCACGCACCATTATCGTAGCCCTGACCTCTCAAGTCAGCTATCGCAATTCCCGTGTCTTCCAGCTTTTTACGAAGCACATTTGTCATACCAGCTCCTGTAGTATCGTCAATGTCAATAAATTCTAGAAAATGCTCTCTGACAGTCACCATTGCAGGGACATTTTCACATGGTTCTGTTGTTGTTACAAAACGCACCATTAAAGTCATTTGTTCTGTATGGCTGATGTCAGGTGTGCAGTCCAGAATAACAGAGTAATATCTTGCTGACTTCAGATCTGCCACAATCTTCTGTTTGACTTTTGTTGCCAGTAACAACTCATTTTGAATTGTTTTTCCAAGGTAGTGGTGTGTGTACATTTCTTGGATGGTGACTCTTCTTAGATGCTCCTGCAGTACAGCATCGAACTCAGCCATCAGCTCCACAATTTTAAGGAAGTTTCCATTGTTTGGCACACACAGCTGATCTGAAGTGCCACGCAGTGCTAGGTTACGGGTAGCAAGCATTCTCACACTGGCAATGAGCCTTTTCAGAACATTTTGCCAGTAAAGAGACTCTGATGCAATCTTCTCTTGATGCTGATCATCTGTGGTGGCCTTTAACCTTAATCTCATCTCAAGCTCTTTCCACCTATGGAATGCTCTCTAGTGATTTGCTGCCTTCTCATGGCATGCCAGATTTCTAGCCAGATTTTTCCAGTCCTTTGTTCCTGTAGAACCCAGTGTAGCTGGAACATTAGACTGGAAGAGTTTGCAACAAAAACAGTATGCAGCATTCTGGGTTTTTGAGTACATAAGGCATGGCCTCTCCACTTTGTCACCATTGGGGATTTCATGCCAGTAATGTGTTGGATGGAAACTTCTGTTTTCATTGTCTTTGGGGAACATGAAGTTTTTCACTTGCTGTGGCCCATGCAGTACAAGGAAGTAAGAGGGGAGGACTCCTGTCTCATACTGAGAAAGAGGGACGATCGATGAGTTATTTTAAGTGCCTATACACAAATGCAAGAAGCCTGGGAAACAAGCAGGGAGAACTGGAAGTCCTGGCACAGTTAGGGAACTATGATGCGATTGGAATAACAGAGACTTGGTGGGATAACTCACATGACTGGAGTACTGTCATGGATGGATATAAACTGTTCAGGAAGGACAGGCAGGGCAGAAAAGGTGGGGGAGTTGCGTTGTATGTAAGAGAGGAGTATGACTGCTCAGAGCTCCGGTATGAAACTGCAGAAAAACCTGAGAGTCTCTGGATAAAGTTGAGAAGTGTGAGCAACAAGGGTGATGTCGTGGTCGGAGTCTGCTATAGACCACCAGACCAGGGGGATGAGGTGGACGAGGCTTTCTTCCGGCAACTAACAGAAGTTGCTAGATCGCAGGCCCTGGTTCTCATGGGAGACTTTAATCACCCTGATATCTGCTGGGAGAGCAATACAGCGGTGTACAGACAATCCAGGAAGTTTTTGGAAAGTGTAGGGGACAATTTCCTGGTGCAAGTGCTGGAGGAACCAACTAGGGGCAGAGCTTTTCTTGACCTGCTGCTCACAAACCGGGAAGAATTAGTAGGGGAAGCAAAAGTGGATGGGAACCTGGGAGGCAGTGACCATGAGATGATGAGATGGTCGAGTTCAGGATCCTGACACAAGGAAGAAAGGAGAGCAGCAGAATACGGACCCTGGACTTCAGAAAAGCAAACTTTGACTCCCTCAGGGAACAGATGGGCAGGATCCCCTGGGAGAATAACATGAAGGGCAAAGGGGTTCAGGAGAGCTGGCTGTATTTTAAAGAATCCTTATTGCGGTTGCAGGAACAAACCATCCCGATGTGTAGAAAGAATAGTAAATATGGCAGGCGACCAGCTTGGCTTACAGTGAAATCCTTGCTGACCTTAAACGCAAAAAAGAAGCTTATAAGAAGTGGAAGATTGGACAAATGACCAGGGAGGAGTATAAAAATATTGCTCAGGCATGCAGGAGTGAAATCAGGAAGGCCAAATCGCACTTGGAGTTGCAGCTAGCAAGAGATGTTAAAAGTAACAAGAAGGGTTTCTTCAGGTATGTTAGCAACAAGAAGAAAGTCAAGGAAAGTGTGGGCCCCTTACTGAATGAGGGAGGCAACCTAGTGACCAACGATGTGGAAAAAGCTAATGTACTCAATGATTTTTTTGCCTCTGTCTTCACGAACAAGGTCAGCTCCCAGACTGCTGCACTGGACAGCACAGTATGGGGAGAAGGTGACCAGCCCTCCGTGGAGAAAGAAGTGGTTTGGGACTATTTAGAAAAACTGGATGAGCACAAATCTATGGGGCCGGATGCGCTGCATCCGAGGGTGCTAAAGGAGTTGGCGGATGTGATTGCAGAGCCATTTAAAAAAGGGAAGAAAGAGGATCTAGGGAACTACAGGCCAGTCAGCCTCACCTCAGTCCCTGGAAAAATCATGGAGCAGGTCCTCAAGGAATCAATTATGAAACACTTAGAGGAGAGGAAAGTGATCAGGAACAGTCAGCATGGATTCACCAAGGGCAAGTCATGCCTGACTAACCTAATTGCTTTCTATGATGAGATAACTGGCTCTGTGGATGAGGGGAAAGCAGTGGATGTGTTATTCCTTGATTTTAGCAAAGCTTTTGATACCGTCTCCCACAGTATTCTTGCCACCAAGTTAAAGAAGTATGGGCTGGATGAATGGACTGTAAGGTGGATAGAAAGCTGGCTAGATCGTCAGGCTCAACGGGTCGTGATCAATGGCTCCATGTCTAGTTGGCAGCCGGTTTCAAGCGGAGTGCCCCAAGGGTCGGTCCTGGGGCCGGTTTTGTTTAATATCTTTATTAATGATCTGGAGGATGGTGTGGACTGCACTCTCAGCAAGTTTGCAAATGACACTAAACTGGAAGGCGTGGTAGATACACTGGAGGGTAGGGATTGGATACAGAGGGACCTAGACAAATTAGAGGATTGGGCCAAAAAAAAAAACTGATGAGGTTCAACAAGGACAAGTGCAGAGTCCTGCACTTAGGACGCAAGAATCCTATGCACTGCTAAAGACTAGGGATCGAATGGCTAGGTAGCAGTTCTGCAGAAAAGGACCTAGGGGTCACAGTGGACGAGAAGCTGGATATGAGTCAACAGTGTGCTCTCATTGCCAAGAAGGCTAATGGCATTTTGGGCTGTATAAGTAGGGACATTGCCAGCAGATCGAGGGACGTGATCCTTCCCCTTTATTCGACATTGGTGAGGCCTCATCTGGTGTACTGTGTCCAATTTTGGGCCCCACACTACAAGAAGGATGTGGAAAAATTGGAAAGAGTCCAGCAGAGGGAAACAAAAATGATTAGGGGGCTGGAGCACATGACTTATGAGGAGAGGCTGAGGGAACTGGGATTGTTTAGTCTCCAGAAGAGAAGAGTGAGGGGGGATTTGATAGCTGCTTTCAACTACCTGAAGGGGGTTCCAAAGAGGTTGGAGCTTGGCTGTTCTCAGTGGTGGCAGATGACAGAGCAAGGAGTAATGGTCTCAAGTTGTGGTGGGGGAGGTTTAGGTTGGATGTTAGGAAACACTGTTTCACTAGGAGGGTGGTGAAGCACTGGAATGCGTTACCTAGGGAGGTGGTGGAATCTCCTTCCTTAGAGGTTTTTAAGGCCCGGATTGACAAAGCCCTGGCTGGGATTATTTAGTTGGTGTTGGTCCTGCTTTGAGCAGGGGGTTGGACTAGATACCTCCTGAGGTCCCTTCCAACCCTAATATTCTATGATTCTATGATAAGTCCCTCAGGCTACTGCTCAAGTGGGTGTGCAGTCCTGGATCATCTAGACTTAAGGAACTAAACTCAGCAGCAGCTGTTTCTTGTACCTCCACCACACTCTTCTCTGAGCTACACTTTTCTTCAGGAATGTGCACGGTTACATCCATTTGAGATGGAGATATGGATGCTGCAGTAGCTGCCAGGTCACCTGCACTCTGACTAACTGGAAGATCAGGCATCTCCTCACCACTCCCATCCTCACTGGGGCCGGAAGGCTCACCGTGAACATTTGTGTCTATGTATCTCAGGAGAGCTCCTTCCTGCTTAGATAGAAAAGCTTCCTTTGCTTGCTTTCTTTTTCTGAATGCTGCCCCAGAGCGGCGTTTTCTTCTTTCACTCGTGACTGCTGTTCTGTGCCTGCTAGAGTGGCTCTCAACACTCAGTTGAAGGGGACAAATAAGCAGGCTGGTAGCAGGGCCTGAGTGAGGGAAGATATCAGTGTCTTAAGGGCCTAACTGGCTCCTACTACTTCAGTTGACTGCCTGTTCTCCTCAAGTGGGTTCAGGGAGGCAGCAGGAAACAGGAAGCTCCCTGAGAAGCTGGTGTTAATCAGTCCAGGGGTGCTAGAGGGGTACATAAGAGGCTCCTCCTCTCTCTCCCTGCAGCTCCTGCTGCTTTCTGTTATTCCCTCTCACCTTTTCTCCTGCCTGCCTGTTACGTCTCTTGTGCTCTCCTTCCTCCAGCACGGCACTCCACCATCTCTGTGCATCTAGAGCAGAGAAAATACATATGTACCAGCAGCAGACACAATTTTCTACACTCTGGGTCCTATTGGTGCCCCCCACCCCACAGTCTGGCACCTGAGGCGGCCGCCTCAGTTCGCCTCATGGTAAGGCCAGCCCTGATCGCTACTCAGTGCAGACTATACGGTCATAGCGAAAGCCATCTTGCCATGGCTGAAGTCCATGCTGGCGTATGTGATCCTCCCCGACCAGACCTATGCTGTCCCAGGCTGGAGTTTATTTGATAATCTATATCTAGTCTGGGACCTTTTCTGTCGGGCACGTAGGGATGTTTTGTCTCTCAACTTCCTGTCCCTCGACCAGAAGAAGGCATTTGACAGGGTGGACCTCGAGTTTCTCATGGGAACTGTGTGAGCAATCAGCTTCAGTCCCCAATTTGGGAGGTTCCTTCAGGTGCTGCACACCTCTGCAGAGTGTATAGTCAAGCTCAACCGGGCCTTGACCCAACCAGTCATCTTTGGTCTGGGAGTGTGTCAGGGCTGCTCTTTGTCTTGGCCAATTATATGCCATTGTCGTCAAGGCCTTTCTTTGCAAGCGATGGATGGGGCTGGTGCTATGCAACCCGGCTTGGAGGGTGGTCCTGTCAGCGTATACCAACAATGTGCAACTTCTGGCCCAGGATCTGGAAGACACGGTGGGGGTGGAGGCTTGCCAAACCATCTACTCAGTGGCCTCCTCTGCCTGGGTCAGCTGACTCAAGAGCTCTGGCCTGATGGTCCGCAATGGGTGTCATGTAAACTCCCTCCCACCTGCACTTCAGACCATCCAGTGGGGCACAGGTCTGCTACTCTGTCTGGGCTTCTATTGGCCACCGATCCCTCCCTACTAGAAAATAGGACTGACTTGGGGGCCAGGGTGTCTGGTGGGTTGTGGGCATGGAGGGGGCTTCTCTGGTGCCTTTCCCTTCAGGGGAGGTCGCTGGTTCTTAACAAACTAGTTCTGTCCATGCTCTGGCACTGGTTTAATAGCCGGAGCCCACTCTTGTGTACCCTGGCCAACCTCCAGGGGAAGGTCCTGGAGTTCTTCTGGCCAGAAAAGCACTGAGTCTCTGCAGGAGTGCTGAACCTCCCTCTGGAAGAGTGGGGGCAGGGCCTGATATGCATTCACATACGCTTTCCACACTTTCCATCTCCAGGCCCTGCAGAGGCTCCTTTATGATGCTTGTAGTCTGGCCTGGAGCCAGCTAAGGCACACCTCCCTCCACCACCTCTGAGGGCTCCGACATGACTGGCAACTCTTTTATCTGTATCCGAGAAGTCTCCCTTGAGACCTTTCTGAGCTGCCGATCTTTTACCAGGATGGTCTCAGGACCTGGAGGTTGGTCTCCACAGGCAGGTCTGTTACGGCCACTGAGGGTGTGAACCTCCTAGATGAACCCCTGTTCCACGCCCACGTCTTGTGACACACACGGTGGAGGTCCTTTCAGTGCACTGGAGGTTGGTCCTGGCTGGTGTCACCAGAGACAGAGACCTCCTGGACCACGGTTGGTGGGATTGGGTGTACCCTGGTACACTTGCTCAGTGAATGGGGTTGCCCACCCTGCATGTCCCCTGCCATGAGCTCCAGGAGGTAAAGGCTGCCCTGCCCTCTGCCTCTATAGCTTTCCTCGAGCAAGTCCTGCAGCAGCGTGTTCCTTGCCTGCCCGTTTGCCTGGCCTTCTGGCGCTTGAGATCGGGCCCTGGCCCTGCGAGCCCCCGTGGCTGCTTCAAACTGCCCATATGAGCTGACTTAGTAGGATCCAGCCAGTCTGTTTCTGAGCCACATCATGGGAACAGCTTGTGCCCCACATTGTTCATTACCTCACCCTTGTGTCCTGCCCCGATACAAAATGGTGGGATCTGCTACCAGCTCTGGAGGGCAAGGAGCCCCGGTGGGCCAGCCTGTATTCCACCTTCGTGCCACAGTCTGCTGGGGATATAAGTTAACGGCTGCCTCACGGGGCTGTGAGCACAGGAGAGTTATGTGGTTTTCGGACTCTCCTGACGCTTGTTCTTCTGGTGGCGAGCGGGAGACCCCGGCACGTGTGTATTTACAGTGCACCAGGCCACAGCCCCTTTTCTGCCCCCCTCCAGAACCTCTTGCTGAGTTGCCGGCTGCACTTTTCCTTGCACTCCCTATCCACGGCCCCACAAGGTTGTAGGACCACCTCATCAACCTCCTCCCGGCATTGGCCATGTTGGCCATATATCAGTCAAGGAGGAGGGGGTTGGACGGGCGCTGCAACTGAGACTGTGGGGCTCAATTTTGTGCTCTTGTCCATTCATGACTCTGGGCAGAGTGCCTCTGGGTGGCATTCTTGGACTCTTCGGAGGAGCAGTGGGTTCTGTCCAGCATTCTCTGCTTGGTGTCCCCCGCTGGGATCCCAATTGTAAACCTGTGACCCTCTCTCCCATTCCTCTTTTTTCATTTGTTGTGTCCTAGAATCAGTTGATCCCTGTGTTTTTTCTGATCATTCCCCTCTGAAGAGGCAGAGGCCCTTTTGATTAACTAGAGGGCTCCATCATGTACATGGGAACCACATAGGCCATTACAGGCCTGAGTCCTTACTTATGTCTCCCAGCTGGGAATCAGAGCCAGTCATTAGCCACTTCTTGGCTGGATCTGCTGGTTCCCAACACCTGCCTGCTGGGCTTCTCCTTAGGGCAGGGCTTGCTGCTCTGTGGTGCTGCAGGCCCTTAAAGGGACAGACCCCCCTGCTTAGCTGACATTGCTGCTTGCCAGGCTGGACTCCCGGTGCTCTGCAAAGTTACACATTCTCTGGGTTCCTGCACTAAAGGAACTGGACCAAAGATGGTCTGGGGCAGCCAGTGGAGAGGAGAAAGTGGTGCGGGATGTGCAAGGAGCGAGGCAACAGCACTGTGGCCTTGAGAAGCGAGTTGCCCCTGTCGAAGCAAGAGGAGTGCATTTCAAGCGTGGCCCTGTGGCCAGCACAGTGTGCCAAGGGAAGGGCAGTGGATTACAGGCTAAGCTGGGGTCCAGGACAACACGGAAAAGGTGAAGTTAGGGTCGAGAGTTTGGTGCCTCACAGGATCAGGCCTTGTGATTCTGTGTGCCAGCCACTTGCTGTAGAGCGGGGAGCCTGAAGTGGAGACTAGAGCCTGCCTTCGTCCAAGGAAGTGATCCTGGCCAAACTCTGCTCTCAAGCTGGGATCTGACTTTGAAAGACTTTTCTCATGGGACCATGTGTGTGTGTGTTTGTGCTCGCTTGGCAGAATGAGGGCCCGATCTCTGTATGTGTGTGGGTGTGTGTGTGTGTGTGTGCACGTGCCCATGCCCAGCACTGTGAGGCCCTGATCTCAGAAATTGTTTGCATGCATGTGCAGCACCTAGCACAAAAAGGCCCTAATCTCAGTCACTCTGTGGCAAGGCAGCTCCTGGCATAGTGGGGCCTCTAGGCAAAGCACTAATGCAGTAATAATAGAAATCAGGAAGAAGTCTATGAAGCCTCAGGGGCCTTTCTCAGAGTAAGCGATGAGACCTGGGGACTCTGTAGCACAGGGGTGGCACAAGGTTTCACAGCTGGCTGCCCGAGGGGGCCGTACAGAGCGGTAGGGGCTGATGGAGGTGGGGGATTGACTGAGAAACTAATAGCATCTGAGCAAGGCTTGGCAGGGATGTGCTAGAGGGGCCCAGCTCTTAGGCCTGTGGCCAAGTCACTGTGCCATGGGCATTGGCCACTCAGGTATGTGCTACCTGCCTGCAGGTGCCCCAGGGCAGGAAGTCAGTGGGGAGGCCGCCCATGTCGTACTGGGAGCCCTGTAGGAGGCTCGTGTTGGTTCCCAACCCAGAATGCTCATTCCCCTTCTCCCTGCAGGTGCTGTGGCGAGCACGGTGGTGAAACAGAAGCTGGCCGAGGTAATCCTGAAGAAACAACAGGCAGCTTTGGAAAGGACCAGCAACCCCAGTGGCCCCCCCATGCCCTACAGGTGAGCTAGAGACACCTGAGCATCCCCAACCCCCCTTCCAATGCTGTACATGTGAGATAGAGACACCTGGGCATCCCCCACCCCCCCCCCCCAACCGCCATATGGATATGAGAGAGACACCTGAGCATCCCCAAGACACGCCACCAGGCCATACAGGTGAGATAGAGATACTGGGCTCTCAGTGGAGAGAGCCTGTCTCCTGATGGGAAGGCCTGCATCTGTCTGTGAGGCAGGGGCTCTCACAGCATCTGTGTCTGTGGAGCACAGCAGTGGGTGCAGTGATCCTGCGGGGGGCGCTCTGTTCACCTAGGCTCCTTAGGACTCCGCAGCTCTGGCAGCCCCTCTGAGATGGATTTTTCTGTGGTTTGCAGCAACCAGGGAGCTCCCTCTAGTGTCCAGACCAGGTCTTATCTGCTCTGCGTGGGGACCTGGCAGGCACCCCCTGCTCACACCTCGACAGGCCATCTCTGGAACTGTAGCTAGAGCCCTGCAAATCTGCGGATAGCCGCTTTAGATCCCCGGGCCATTTTTGTGGCTCACAGCTCGGATGTGGATCCAAATGTCGTATCTATGCAGGGCTCTAACTGTAGCATCTCTGGAGTGTCCGGGCCTTGGATGCGCACTGTGGGTGGAGGCACGTCCCATACAGACTGTGGGGGAAAACTGTGGACACAGTGATGCACATGTGCCCCTTTCCTGGGGGGACAGGCCAGGCTGGGGCAAACCCAGTACTACAGGTGGGGGGCTGACTGGACCAAGGGAATCTGGGCCGAGGGTGTCCCAGGTTCAGGGGCAGGAGCTGCGCTGGACCGAGGGTGTCTGGGGGCTGTCCCAGCATCGGGGCGGAGGCTGCACTGGACCAAGCATGTCTGGGGGCTGTCCCAGCACCAGGGGCAGGGTCTACACTGGACCGAGGGTGTCTGGGGGCTGTCCCAGCACCAGGGGCGGGGGCTGCGCTGGGATGTGGATGTCTGGGGGCTGTCCCAGCACCAGGGGCGGGGGCTGCGCTGGACCGAGGGTGTCTGGGGGCTGTCCCAGCACCGGGGGTGGGGGCTGCACTGGACCGAGGGTGTCTGGGGGCTGTCCCGGCACCAGGGGCGGGGATGCCCTTTATTGAGCTGGTAGGAGTTTGCCAAGAAGCTGGGGGCAAACTCAGTGGCATGGTGGGGCCAGGCTGCACCAGGCTTTTCCAGAGGAATGTCAGTGCTGCAGGGCTGAGAAGAATCCCCGAGCCAAGGGCTGGTCTCTAACCGTGCTGCTACTTCCCTGCAGATCGCTGGAGCCCCTGGATACTGAAGGCCCTGCCCCTCCTGTGCTCAGCCCCTTCCTGCCACAAGTCCCCAGCAGTTCCATAGACCCTCCGGAGCACTTTCCTCTGCGGAAAACAGGTACGGCCATGGCCATGCTGGCTTCGTGCCCATGGGTGCAGGTGTGACAGCAGGGTGGACTCAGCCACCTTCCCAGCCTGACTTCCTCCTGGCCTTCGCTTCCACACACACTTAGGGCCCGTGTCCTGGCAGGGAGGTGAGACTGGCACTGGCTAGGGAGTGGGAGGGGGTTGGGCTGGCGCACAGGTGTGCAGGTCTGAAGGTGACTTTGCGACAGCCCCAAGGGTCATGCCTGAGCCCAAGAGGCCAGTGTGGCAGCACCTGTATCAATGCCATAGCGCAGGGAGACCACTAACCAACAGCTTTGTCTGCCCGCAGCATCTGAGCCCAACCTGAAGGTGCGATACAAGCCCAAGAAGTCGTTGGACCGGCGTAAGAACCCACTGACCCGCAAGGAGAGTGCACCCCCTTCCCTGAAGAGGAGGCCAGCAGAGGCCATTGGTGAGTCTCTTGGGGCGACAGCAGGAACTTGGGGCTCCAGGGAGAGCAGCTGCTGCACACTAGGGCCCCGCATAAACCCTGCACCCGAGGCTCCGTGCAGGGGGTCACCCATGCCAGTGGAGCTGCAGGGGCGCTCAGTGCACAGGGTTGGTGCTGTCCCATGGCAGCAATGCTCTTTAAGGGAGCCTCGTGCCAGGTGTGATGTGCTACTAGCCAGGCAGGGCCAGGCCCAGCCAGTGCAGAGGGCAATGCTGGAGCTGCGCTGGGCTGTTCCTCTGACCTGTCAGAGACTTGAGGGGTTAATGGACCCAAAGCAGTCCCAGCAAACGATGCCAACCCAGGCCCCTGGCCATGGCTGCTCGACCCCTGCTGGGAGCAGCAGGACCTACCCATGTGTGGCGCTGGACCTGGGGACGGGCGCGCTTCCCACTAGCACAGCTGGGCAGATGGTGGCAAACTCCCGGGACTGCCCCAAGATGGCGCACTCTGCCCTGTCTCAGGGCTGGGTGCAGAACCAGGGACGGTCCCTGCAGCGACGCCAACCGCCTCTGCCTGGTGCACTGCCAGGAGTATGTGCTCTCAGGGCATGAGCTGTCCTTGCCTGCCTACCTGGGCTCAGGCAGCCGCTCGGGGAGAGTGCTACGTCCAGATGGAATCGAGTGTCATCCGGCTGGCGAGGGCAGGGCAGGGCAAGGGCACTGTGCCGGAGCCAGGAGGTCAGCAGCGGGCTGGTGCAGCTGGGAGGGGTGAAGTAGTCATGAGGGGAAGCAGCACATGTGAGGGGACTAGGCTGTGTACCTGTGAAAGGAAGCTGGGGTACCTGATGCGAGGGAGGGTACAGAGAAAACAATGTGCCCGGCCCCCTTGTGCCCTTGGGTCCCTTCATCCTGCCACTCTCCTGTCTGACTTCTCTTCCCTGTGCAGACTCATCCCCCAGCAGTAGCAGCACCCCTGTGTCTGGCTGCAGCTCCCCCAACGACAGCCTCCCAGCGGAACATGGAGTCCCCCCCTCCGGGCCCAGCATGGCCCATGAGGTACGGCGCCTGCAGACCTGTCGAAGGGAGCCAGGAGCCCAGGACGTGCTGCCTTGGGTGGGGTCACTGGGGCACGCTGTCCCCAGGGAGAGCATGGGCTAACGGATTCCGCCGTTCTGTCCCCAGATCTCTCGTGGGCCCCGGGGCCTGGAGCCAGGACCAGGCAACTTCCCCTCCCAGAATTCCCACTTCCTTGAAAACTACCAGCTAAGAATTCGTCCCAGTTTTCTAGGCCCTGTTACTCTCCCTTCCCCCCAGCAGCTGGTGGCAACCCACCCAACCCTATTGCCCCCTGGCTAGTCACCAGCCACCCCACTGCTGCCTTGATGCCCTCCAGGTCCCCCTGCTGCTCCCTGTCTTGCACTGTGTCCCCCTGTTGCCTTCTGGTTGGCGGTGCTGTCTTCCCTGCTGGGGTCCTTGTGCCACCCTTTGCTGGCACTGGCGCTGTAACCCCTGCTGCCCCACACAGCTGTACCATGTCTGGAGACTAATGTATTGTCTTTGGTGCAGGCGCCACTCGCCCAGCGCCTGATGATGCAGGAGAGCTCGCTGGCCCAGTTTGCCCTGCAGAGCACGGCCTCCCTTCCGGCCATCTCGCTGGGCCTGCCAGCTGCTGCCTGTGCCAGGGTAGGTAGATGGGTCCCTCATGCAGGGCAGAGGGAGCCCAACCCCCCTCCTGAAGGCCAGGATCACAGAGCAGCAGTCCTGGATGTGATGCAGCACTTCATGGGTTTGCAGACCCACAGGGTCCCCCACACACCTTGGGACACAGAGCCAGGGGCGTCCCTTTCCTCTAGACTGTGCCAGTGCCCCTGTCAGGCCCTAGGACCCCTCCCAGGCATCCCAGTGTGCTCCTCTACCCCCGCCCTGGTACGCTGCTGATGGACTCCCTGTTCTCTCTGCAGGGCGACGCAGACCGCCGCTCCCTCTCTAGCTTGGCACACCGGGTGCCAGTGCTGAACGGGCCCGTCCTCTCGGGCACCCACTCGTCCATGTTCATACCAGCTGGCTTGGAGCAGCATGAGCCCGGAGGGCCTCTGTCCCCTCGGCTTCAGCCTGTCATTATTCTTGAGTCCTCAGTCACCCACGCGCCACTTGTGGCAAGTACGTATTGCTCCCACTTCACCAAGGGTCCTGGGGCTGAGGCTGCAGTCCCAGCGCCAAGTGCAGCTCGGATCTCTGCTGGCGTGTACCTGAAAGGGGCTCTGGGGTCTCAGCAGATTTCCTACAGTGCTGTATGAGACCCCCCAGCATCCCTGAGAACTGGGCTGTGCTTAACAATCTCCCCTCTGACCAGCTGGCACATGAGCATTAAGGTAGCTAATGCTACTGTGGAATTCCACATTGTTAGGTTTCAGAGTTAACACGCATGGAGATGCCTTGGGAAGCGGCTAGCTGTCAGGGGTTGCTTCAAACAGCCTGTACGCTCAGGCAGATGCCCCTGCGTAGCTCAGCTCCGAACCCTGCTCTCCAACTGCAGCCAAGGGCAGAGCGGGCTTGTGAGGGAGAGGGGTGAGTCTTCCTCTACCGGCTCCCACTCTCCTCCCTCTGGGCTTCCCTCTCTATGGCTCGCCCAACCCTTCTGCTCCAAGTGTGGAGCAGAGGCGGGAAAGCGGGTGAGGGGCAGCCAGAGGTCTCCCGCAGCCACTGCAGGCTGCACAATGGCAGGGCAGGGGGGTGAGAAGGGTGGGAGCTGTGGCCAGCCCTAATGCGATTGCCCTCTGCTGCTCACCTCCCAGCCTGACACATGCCGCACTTGCGGCTGGCACCTGGCTGGATTTCCAGCTGGCCTGCAGGTCAAGGCCTGCCCCTCCGCGCTCTGTGAGAACATGGAGCTCACCTCCCGCCCCCTCCCTCAGTGAGTCCCAGGGAGATTCCCCACCCCCAGGGCACACCATGGAGATTCCCCCCTCAGCCCCCATTGAGAACAGCTGCAGGTGCTGGGCATTAGCCAGTCTGTCCTTGGGAAGGGCTGGCCTATGGTGCCCCTGCAGCCAGTGGCGGAGCCAGGTGGAGGGAACAGGGGGAGCGATCCCCAAAAAAGGCGCCACCCGCTGCGGCACTTTTACTCACCCGGCGGTGCTTTTACTGACGGGGTGGCGCTCCAGGTCTTCGGCGGCACCTCGGCGGTGGGACCTTCACTTGCTCCGCAGGTCTTCGGCGGCAGGTCCTTCAGTGCTGCCGAAGACACCCGGAGCTAGTGAAGGGCCCGCTGCCAAAGTGCCGCAGAAGACCCGGAGTGCCGCCGGGTGAGTAAAAATTAAAAAGGCGCCAAGAAATTGAAAAGGCGCCACTTGTGCTCAGTGGGAGAGCGGCTGCTGCCCCTCTCCCCCCCCCCAGCTACGCTACTGCCGGGAGCATGGGTTCTCAGGGCTGTCGTGGGCCTAGCAGGGAGCCCCAGAGCTGACAAGATGGGAGAAAGGGGAACAACTGTACCAGTCCTCTCTCCCCTTCCCCCCGGCAAATTGTCTGTAAGGGCTGTATAAATAAGTGAAATGGGAGGGGCTGAACCCCAGCAGACACACTGATTTCTGTCTGTGGGGCTGCACGGAGCCCCAAAGGGCAGTGGGGGGGCCTGAGCTGCAGCACAGGGCAGGCCAAGGGTCACAGGCCAGGTTAGGGGATGATAATGTCACACCCTAAGCCCACTGCCCATTCCTGAGCACCTGGTGCGGCACCCAGCTCCAGCCCTGCCTCACCAGTCTCTCTCCCCGCAGTGCCAGGCCTGGGGACGGTCCCGTTCCACTTCGCCCCCTCACTCATCCCCACCGACCGGCTGTCGCTGGCAGGCCACCACAAACCGCTGGGGCGGACCCGCTCCGAGCCCCTGCCCCCCAACCCCAAGGCCATCCAGCAGCAGCTGGCGTACCAGCAGCACCATGCTCAATTCCTGGAGAGACTCAAACAGCAGACACACTTGGGCAAGGTAAGAGGCTAACGGGCATGCAGGCTGGGCAACACCACCGCCGGGGCAGGAGGGCGCCATGCTGGGGACTGAGGGCACTTCAGGTGCATGGTGAAGTAAGGCCCAGGTGGCACTCAGCACCCAAGCTGCCAGGCCAGGGCACTGGGTGGCGACATTGCCCACAGACACAAGCAGCTGTTTTGCCCTCCCTCAGTCCCAGGACAGCGAGTGAGCTCCCTGGCGTCGGCAGCTGCCAATACAGCTGCCAGCTTAGCCGTGTTGGAGCCCCCCCAGCCGGGGTACCCCCATGTCACAATGCTCCTCCGTTACCCCCTGCACAGAGCACCCCCCCATCACCACCCAGGGTAACCTCAGCCCAAGCACGCAACACTCTCCCTCATCACCAACCCTGCACAGAGCTTCCCCTGTTACCCCAGATGGCATGCAGGGAGGGGTATCTCACCCCACCCCACAGAGTGCCTCACATCTCCCCCCCCCATCACAGAGTTCCTCACATCAACCTCTGAACACAGCTGCCCCCACCTGGCATTCCCCACCCCCGCACAGCTCCCCCCTCACCCCATCACATAGAGCTCCTCCCATCTGGGTTTCCCCATCCCAGCACAGCTCACCCTGTCATACAGAGCTCCCACACACACACCTGGGGTTCCCCACCCCNCCCCCTTCACCCTGTCATACAGAGCTCCCACACACACACCTGGGGTTCCCCACCCCCGCAAAGCTCCCCCATCACACAGAGTTCCCCCCCACCTGGGGTTCTCCACCCCCACATAGCTCCCCCCACCTGGGGTTCCCCACCCCCGCACAGCTCCCCCCATCAAACCCTCAGAGCTCCCTGCCACGTGGGCTCTGCCCCCCAGTCTCTCAGAGTTCTGTGGCCTCCCTTGTCCTATTCCCATCTGGCTCCGTTGCTCACTCATAGCCTTAAGACCAGAAGGGACCATCATGATCATCTAGTCTGACCTCCTGCACATTGCAGGCCACAGAACCTTGCCCACCCACTCCTGGAATAGACCCCTAACCTCTGGCTGAGTTACTGACATCCTCAAATCATGATTTAAAGCCTTCAAGTTACAGAGAATCCACCATTTACATTAGCTGAAACCTGCACATGACATGTGCCCCATGCTGCAGTGGAAGGCGAAACCCCCCCCAGGGTCTCTGCCAATCTGACCCGGGGAAAAATTCCTTCCCAACCCCAAATATGGCAGTCAGTTGGACCCTCAGCATGTGGGCAATACCCAGCAGCCAAACACCTGGGAGAGAATTCTCCATAGTAACTCAGAGCCCTCCCCATCTAGGGTCCCATCACTGGCCATTGGGGATATTTGCTGCTAGTAGTCGCAGATCAGGTACATGCCCTTGTAGACAGTCTCATTATCCCATCCCCTCCAGAAACTTATCATGTTCAGTCTTGAAGCCAGTTCGTTTTTTTGCCCCAACATCTCCCCTTGGGAGGCTGTTCCAGAACTTCCCTCCTCTTATGGTTAGAAACCTTCATCTAATTTCAAACCTAAACTTGTTGATGGCCAATTTATAGCCATTGGCACTTTAATAACTCCTCTCCCTCCCTGGTATTTATCCCTCTGATGTATTTATAAAGAGCAATATCTCTCCTCAGCCATCGTTTGGGGAGGCTGAACAAGCCAAGCCCTTTGAGTCTCTTCTCACAAGATAGATTTTCCATTCCTCGAATCATCCTTGTAGCCCTTCTCTGCACCTGTTCCAGTTTGAATTCATCTTTCTTAAACATGAGAGACCAGAACTACACATAGTATTCCAGATGAGGTCTCCCTGTTCCCTCTAATTTTTTCCACCCATGTGTGGAACGAATTTTTTCATTTTTTCATTCATTCACGAAATTCATGTGGTGGGGTTGGGGCCGAGGGGTTCAGAGTGTGGGAGGGGGCTCAGGGCTTGGGGTGAAGGGGTGTGAAGGCTCTGGCTGGGGGGGTGGGCTCTGGGGTGGGGCTGCGGATGAGGGGCTGGGGTAGAGGGTTGGGGTGCAGGGGTGTGAGGGCTCCGGCTGTGGGTGCGGGCTCTGGGTTGGGGCGGGGGGGGTTTGGGGTGCAGGAGGGTGCTCCGTGGCTACAGCGGGGAGAGAGGACTCCTCCCAGCCCTCTCTCCCCGCAGCAGCACCTGGGCTGGACGGGAGAGGCGCCTCTCCCCGCCACGGGAGCTGTGGGGCTGGGGCTGCAGGATAGGCACCCCTCCCCCGGCTCCAACAGGTCTGGGTCGGGCCGGGGCACGCTGCCCCAGCTGCGTCTGGGTCCGGGCCACTCTGGGGTCGGGCCGTGCCGCCCCAGCCACTCCTGGGCCACACCGGCCGCGGCTGCTCCAGCCGCACTGCCCCAGCAGGTCCGGGCCTCAGGTTGCGTTGGGGCTGTGGGAGGGGCACCCTGGCCGCAGGAGATTGGGGGCCGGGGGAGGGGCAGAGCAAGTCCCTGGGCGGGTTCTCTGAGCACCTGTGCAGCACTAAATAGGCTGCTGCATGACCGTGCAGCTTACAGGGAACTTAGGGTCTCACCAGTGCCTTGTATAATGGTATTAACACCTCCTTATCTCTATGGAAATTCCTCGCCTGATGCATCCCAAGACCGCATTAGCTTTTTTCCCGGCCATATCACACTGGTGGCTCATAGTCATCCTGTGATCAACCAATATGGCCAGGTCTTTCTCTTCCTCTGTCGCTTCCAACTGATACTTCCCCAACTTATAGCAAAAATTCTTGTTGTTAGTCCATAAATGCATGACCTTGCACTTTGCACTATTAAATTTCACTCCAGTTTTCAAGGTCATCCAGATCTTCTTGTATAATATTCTGGTCCTCCTCCATATTGGCAGTAGCTCCCAGCTTTGTGTCATATGCAGATTTTATTAGCACACTCCCACTTTTTGTTCCAATATCGTTCATAAAATTTTTTAATAAGATTGGTTCCAAGACTGATCTTTAGGAACTCCACGAGTAACCTCCCTCCAGCCTGACAGTTCATTTTTCAGTATGACCCACTGTAGACTCCCCTTTCACCAGTTCCTTATCCACGTTTCAGTTCTCATATTAATTCCCATCTTCTCCAATTTAATTAATAATTGTGGAACTGTATCAAATGCCTTACTGAATCCAGATAGATTAGATCTATTGCATTTCCTTTGTCGAAAAAATCAGTTCTCTTCTCAAAGAAAGAGATCGGGTTGGTGTGGCACAATCTATTTTGTAAAACCATGTGGCATTTTATCCCAATTACCATTTATCTCTATGTCCTTAACTACTTCCTCTTTCAAAATTTGTTCTAAGACCTTACTGAGGTGAAACCAACAGGCCTGTAGTTTCCTGGATCACTTTTTTCTCTTTCTTAAAAATAGGAACTATATTAACAATTCTCCAATCATAGGGTACGACCCCTGAGTTTACAGAGTCATTAAAAATCCTTGCTATTGGGTTTGCAATTTCATGTGCCAGTTCCTTTAATATTCTTGGATGGAGATTATCTAGGCTCCTCGATTTAGTTCCATTAAACTGTTTAAATTTGACTTCCACCTCGGATATGGTAATTTCTGTTTCCATATTGTTGTTCACATTAACCACCTTGCCACTGCCCCTAAGCTCCTCGTTACCCTTATTAAAATCGGAGGCAAAGCATTCGTTTAGGCCTTGGATCGTGCCTAGATTATCTTTAATCTCCACCCCGTCCGCAGTGCTTAGCAGCTCCACTTCTTCTTTCCTTGTTTTCTTTTTATTTATATGGCTATAGAACCTTTTACTGTTGGTTTTAATTTCCTTTCCAAGGCTGGGGCTGGGGATGAGGGGTCAGGGCTGGGGTAGAGGGTTGGGGTGCAGGGGTGTGAGGGCTCCGGCTGTGGGTGTGGGCTCTGGGTTGGGGCCAGGGGGGTTTGGGCTGCTTGACTTTTGGCAGTTTCCCCCTATGCTTTCTGCCCTCCAAGAGGTCACTTTCCTTGCTGAACCTTCCCACCTTCCATTCCTTGTAGGTTTTCTGCTTTCTCTTAATCACCTGTTTTAAGTACTTGGACATCCAGCTTGGTCTTCAACCCTTCCCCACAATTTTCCCCCCCGTCCTTGGGATGCAGTCTTCAAAGAGCTTCTGAACTTTGACTTAAAGTAATTCCAGGCCTCCTCCACATTCAGATCCTTGAGTTCTTCAGTCAATCCCACTTCCCTAACTAATTCCCTTCATTTTTTAAAGTTTGCCCTTTTGAAATCAAGGCCCTTCGTTTCGGTCCTATTTTTGTTTATCCTTCCATTTAGTTTAAAGTGAATTAGCTCATGATCACTCAAACCACAGTTGTCTCCTGCAACCAGTTCTTCTATTCCCCTCACTACTCACCAATACCAAATCTAAAATGGCATCCCCTTCTTGTGGGCTCAGCGACTGTTGGGTGAAGAAATCTGTCAGCTATCACATCCAGGAAAGTCTGGGCCTTGCTGTTATTAGTATTGTCCTCCAACCTATCTCTGGGAAGTTAACGTCTCCCATCATCACACAATTCCCACTAGTATTTATTTCATTAAATAGATTAAAGAGATCTCTGCCCATATCCAGATCAGATGGTAGGGGTCTGTCCCAGGGGAGCCTCTGGTAGCTTCTTCCCCAAAGTGATTTTGACCCATCGCCCTGCAGCTAATGACCAAGTCCAGTGAGAAGCCTCGTCTGCGGCAGATCCCCTCCTCGGAGGACATGGAGGCCAAGGGTGGGCTCCCAGAGGGAGTGAGCGAGCGCGGTGACCAGCCTAGGGGCCGAGTGGAGCTCACACGGCCAGGGGTCAGCACAAAGGAGCCTGAGCGGAGCCCGAAGCTGATGCAGCCACAGGACGAGCTCGTCTTGCAGCAGGTACCTACGGGCTGGCAGGGATCTGGGCACCAGGGGTGCTGGGCACAGCACCATCCTGGAGCAACCCTCACTTCACTGGCCATGGGAGTGTGACTGCTCAGCCAACCCAGTGGCATCAATGTCCTCTCCAAACCCGTGCCTGGGGTGGGGTGGGGGCCTACGTGGAGCCATCAGGACTGATCACCCCCGCCTGCATTGCTGGCTGGTTGCCAGCTCCTCGGTTCTGGAGGGCACAAAACCCCGCTGGGCAAACGTCCTCCCGTGAGAGGAGGGGATGGTAGTGAAGGGGGCATGACTGGGGGGCACCTGTAGGCCTGCACGAGGGCTTCCTGGGCCCACCTCACTGCCCCTCAGCCAGCAGCTCCGGCCTGCTCCCGTTGCTCCGCGCTGCCGTTAGGGTGGAGGGGCTCTGCTGAGGATTCCTAGATGTCAAGGCCTGAAGGACACAGCAGGAGCTAAGGCGGCCCGACCCCCCCATCACAAACCCCTGTGTCTCCAGAGAAGACTCGGAATAGTGTTCAGGAAACGAGGCTGGGGCCACACAGTGAGCAGTGAGGAGAAAACCAAGTGCCGGCTGGCCGCTCCTTCAGTGAGCACTGCCCACAGCGGGCCCTGCAGGGCCAGGGGCTCTGGAAACCTGCTCTGCGAGCGTGTCGTTAACGACTGTGGCTAAGGCCCCTGCGCCAGGACTGGATGAGGGTCGCCTGGGCAGCCTGAATTCTGGCATTTCTGAGCTTTGCAGCCCTAACGTTTGCTTAGCCGAGTCTCCTTGTGTGTCATTTCTGTATGACAGGGGCCTGTATTGGGATGGTTTATTCCCCTTCCCATATGGGGTCGCCTATGCCACCATAAAGTACCTTTATACCCCTGCCACCCCAGGGTTTGCAGCACTTCTACTAGGCCAGCAAGAGTTCAGGGGTCCCCTACTGTACTGCCAAAGTAACCTGTGCAGGAGACCGGGCACTGTGGGTCCCCTGGCACCGGCGTGTTGTATGCCCTTTCCCCTAAGCTCAGTGGGTGGGTGGGGTAATGCCATGCAGAGCCACAAGAGGGCATCAGACACTGTGACTTGGCCAAGGCCCGGGCAGCAGTGCCTTGGTCCGTTGTGGAAGCTCTGGACTAGCCCTGGGTTGGGTTGGGAACAGCCCAGAGAGAACAGGCCCGTGGCATAGTGAGCAGATCCCGATGTTCAGTGCAGAGATCCCCTCCCCCACACCCGCCGTCAGGCCTGGCATTGAAGAGCTGCTGAGATGCTGTGGGGAGCCACTGGCCCCATTGGCTGCCGCACAGACTAGCCCTGGGGGGTGTTAGCACAGCCTCTGCACTCAGCTCACTGACAGATGTGGTCTTCCCCGGCCTAGAGAATGGCATGTACACCTGGGCCCTCTGCAGAGTCCCCCAGACCATCCCTGGCCCAGAGCGCCACCCTCATCTGTCACACCGTCTCCCCAGCAGGCCTACCTGTGGGAGCATCACCAGCGCCTGCAGCACTCGCTCCTCAAGCGGCAGCCACCAGTCGACTCCCTGATGGTCCCCGCCACACACGGAGGGCACCGGCCTCTCTCCAGGGCCCAGTCATCTCCCGCCACTGCTACCATCGCCCTTCCTGCCCAGGACGCACCCGCCAAGGCACTCTCCCTGCCGGCGCAAGAGTCACCAGCCAAACCACAGTTCACAACAGGTAATGTTGGCTGCCTCCAGCAGGGGGCGCTCCAGTAGGGCTGCAGGTATGTCACGGATACACAGGATTGGTGCTATGGCCCCGGCTTTGGAACGGTCCGTAGGAGGAACCCCTTCAGTGCCAGACTCCCTTGGGGTTCTTGCTCTTCCTCCAGCACAAGCCACGTGGCTTCACCGCTTCCTTAGAATGGACCTCTGGGCCTGCAACACTCCTGCTTCACACCGTGAGCTCCGTTCAGTGAGTCCCACTGAGACAGACCCTGATGGAGACTTGTGCGCTCGTTAGGGCCTAGTGCACCTCACACCATTAGCAGTGACACTCAGACAGCATTGTCAAAGTGGGAAGGTTTATTCATTAACTGGAACACAGCACAGGAAGTCCTTAGGGTAGCTTCCTGCAGAGAGGTGGGGCAATCTGTGGTTGCTGGTTGTCAGGTGCCAATGTCCTGGTGACAAGATTTGCCACTGTCTTCTTGGTTGCTCCATTGATATGGGGCCTAAGGCCCAGACAGCTAGAGAACACTCACATCTTTGTCCCTTAGCCTGCGCTGAGAGAAAACAGTTTTTTTCCACCCCACTGGGTAACAATGCAGCATATAGGGGAAACTGAGGCACACCATATTCAAAAGTATCACATCTTCCCACTTCCTCACATGGTAATTAAACCCCACAGCAGCAGCTGACATGCAAGGTAAACTGAGGCAGGGAGAGGGGAGGGGATTTGCCCAAGGTCACAGGCAGGTCAAAGTCAGGACTAAAACCCAGGAGTCGTGACTCCCATTCCCCTGCTCTAAGCACCACACCACTCAGCCTCACTGCACCAGTCACACTCTGTCCCTAGGAAAGCCGGATAAACCCTGCATGCCTCTGCCCACACGGTGCCAGCCCTAAACTGCCCTGATGGCAACAGGGCCTGGGGAGCCAGCCTGTGCCAGGCCAGTCTCCTGCTGCATCTATCGCCCCCTCCCTAAAAGTGTACATAGGCTGGGGGTGGCAATGTATAGCTTGTGTCCCTTGGAAGACACTGTCCTTACACTCGGTCATCTCCCCCAGCCTGCCGGGGTGGGGCTCTAGGCACGTTTCCCCCCTCAATATGTTCCTGAGCCCCAGGGCTGGAGAGGAGACAGGCAGGCACCGGAGGAACTGATGGGGCTCAAAGGAGCACGGGCCCACAGTGCTTTTCAGAGCCCAAGCTCTTCCAAGGGAGCATGAAGTGCCAAGACTGAGCCCTCAGGATCCCAGCCTGGCGTCCCTATTGTGTCATTCGCCCCCTGGGTGTGTCCAGCTCATGCCCTCCAGCAAAGAGGCCCAGTGCTTCACCCAACGGCCAGCCGAGATGCTGCCGCGCCCGGGTGGCTGGGCTGGAGTGCAAGGACCAGGGTCTCCTCCGCTGCCGGCCTGAGGCAGGAGTAGGATTCGGCTCAGGCCTCCTTGGATGGGGAGGTGTCCAGGGAGACTCTGGTCTGAGGGCCGTGCCGTAACAGCAGAGACTGAGGTAGCTGTAGGGTCTCATCCTCGCCCCCAGCCCAGCCTTTGAAGAGGGACTGGGCTTTGGTTCCCCAAGGATCAGCTTCCAAACAAGGCTCAGAGCCAGCTTCCAGGGCTAGGGGGGGAGGGGTGGTGAGTGCCCCCGTGAGGTTTGGGGGGTGGAGTTCTCCTAGGGTGGGGTGTGTACGTGGAGTGCCCCCATGGGGTTGTGGGGCGGGGGGTGGGTGGGGGTGAGTGCTTCCGTGGGGTTCAGGGGGTGAGTGCCCCTGTGGAGCTGGGGCAGGGGGAGTGCCCCCGTGGGGTTGGAGGGTGAGCGCTTGTGAGGCTTGGGGGGGTGAGTGCCCCTGTGGGGTTGGGGGGAGGGTAGGAGTGATTGTGTACAGTGGTGTGTCTGTATTCACTGATTTTCGGAGGTATAAGGGCACCAGTGCCCAGCCGTTTGGCTCATGTCGACACTGACCCCCTCACTGGTCCATCCCGCCCAGAGCTCCCGGGGCAGTGGGGTCTAGAGCCAGCCCCCTGCTCCGAAGGGCTCTCGGCTGGGCTCCCCGATTGGGCTGGTGTGTGGGAAGAGACGTCTCTGGGACCCAGCCACACAGGGCTGCCCCGGGATTGTCCCCTCCATGTGACAGCAGACAGGGCATTGTGAGGAGCCGGGGCGACAGCCTGCAGCTAGGAGGCAGGCGTGTCGTAGGGGAGCTCCAGGCTGGGCCCTGTGCAGCAACCCAGTCCTGGGGGCCATCACGCTCGGTCATGGACTCCCATTCAGACACGGCCAGGAGGGAGCCTGTGCAGATGGTCAGGTGCCCAGGAGAGAGCAGCAGCTTGGGCTGTGAGTGCAGCCACATCGTGGAGCTGAGCCCGGCACTGCACTGGGGTGATAGAGATCGTAGCAGGGCAGGTGTCCCCTAACACCCCCACCTGCTGTTGTGTTTCAGGGCTCGTGTATGACTCCGTGATGCTCAAACACCAGTGCTCCTGCGGGGACAACAGCAACCACCCTGAGCATGCTGGGAGAATTCAGAGCATCTGGTCCCGCCTGCAAGAGCGGGGTCTGCGCAGCCAGTGTGAGGTAAGTGAGAGAGTGTGGGCTGAGCTTGTCCTGCCAAAGCTGAGGGAGGCCTCAGACAGGGTGGGCAGTTTACATCAGGAAGGCACAGGTGGTCTCTGTGCAGAGGCGGGGGCTCTGGGTCTGCCCCAAAGGAGCCAAGACTCACAACAATCATGAGTCCTGCCTGCCTTTGTAAGAGGAAGTGGCAAGGGGTTTCACTCATTTCTGGTGAGAAAAGCATGAAACACTTGGATCAAGTTCTCCACGCGCGGGTCAGTGCCCGCTGATATCCAGGAGAGAGACATGGATGCTTCCCAATCACTCACGCTGCCCACGAAGGTCCTGTCTCTTCTTCTCCCCTCTGGCTCCTGGCCCTGTTCCATCCCTCTGGTCCTGCTGATTCTCCTCCTTCCCCATGCTTTGCACAGCTGGGACCTAGCAGAGAGCATGGACGTTCCGTATCATCACAGGTATCTGTGTTAGCCCCTGCTGAGGTGGTTCCCCCGTCTCAGACCCTGCAAACTCAAGCCTTGTCCATGTACAGGCTTAGAAAGCTTGCAGCAGGTCTGGTCCGCCCTACATGGTTAGGTCAACGTGAGCTGCCTGCCGTCGACCTAGCTATGGACGTGTTTTCACTTAAATTTGGCTCCCGCCAACATGAGGGCCCCTCTTCACCACCTTAGTAACACCCCCTCCCCGAGCGGCGCAATCACAGTCGATGTCATTAGGTCGACGCAGGGTCGGTGTAGACTCTGCATTGCTTATGTCGACTGTTACTGGCTCCAAGAGCCGTCCCACAATGCCCCACGCTGACAGCACAATGGATACAAGTGTTCCTGGTGAGGACACGCACCGCCAACCCAAGGAGCCAAGCCATTTAATAGTGTGGTGGCTGTAGGCCAACGTAAGCTAGGCTGACATAATTCTGTAGTGTAGATGTGGCCTTAGTCTCACTAGATTGGGGATTGCCTATACAGGAGAGTGTTACCTGGTGTCCCAGGGAGTGTCCATCCCTGCCTCCCAGCACAGCTAAACCACGTGTGCTCTCCCAGTGCCAGCACCAGTTTGGTTTTAAAACACTTCCAAAGTCTCATAAGCTAAACTTCCAAAGGCCCCTCTGATCAGAGCGCCTCTGCTGGGAGAATGACAGTGCTGGACTTTCTCACCTGCCTGGGACTACTCTGGGGATGAGCCTTTGGTCTAGTTACACTGGGGCAAACGGCTGGGGTTGGCGCACTTAGCCCAAGTGAAGGCCTGCTCTGCACACTGCATGTGTCCTGATGGAGCCACGGGGGGCAGGGTTACTGCAGCAATTCTACGGGTACAGCCCCAGTGCAGACCCAGTTATACTGGGATAAAGGTGCCCTCTCCCCACCCTGTCTGGGCTCACTGGACCCAGGTGAGCAGTGGACCTGCCAATGCACCAGCTCCCTCAATCTCCTCATGCCGGTACAGTTAAGTGCTACAGCCTTTGCATGTAGACAAGGCCTCAATCCCGCTCAAACCGATTTAGCTCAAAGCGGCAAGGCCAGGTCCTCGCCCATTTAACTACCATCAGTTTTGAACCGGTGCAACTGCTGTGCAGACAGGGCCTTGCAATTGGTTTGAAAGAAAGCTGAGACCGTAAAGACCAAGCAAGTCCTTGAGAGGGGGGCTGGCACGCTGAGCCCCCAGGGGCTGGGAGGGGGTTGAGAGGGGGGCTGGCACGCTGCGCCCCCAGGGGCTGGGAGGGGGCTGGGTGTGAGGCTGGCACGCTGCGCCCCCAGGGACTCCCAGACCCCAACAGATCCACCCCCAGGCCTCCCTTCCTGGTGCTTAGATGTTGGTCCCAGCCTCTCAGCTCTCATTCAGGCCATTATTTCTCCAGCGGAGGGCAGGGACTGGGATTTCTGCTGGCGGTGGCATGTGGGCACGCAGGGGAGTAATGCCCATCCCTGCCGCCCCTTCTTCCCTCCCAATGCTGCTAACTTGCCCTGCTCCCATTTGTTGCCAGTGTCTGCGGGGGCGCAAGGCAACCCTGGAGGAGCTGCAGTCAGTGCACACGGAGCGCCACGTCTTCCTCTACGGCACCAATCCCCTCAATCGCCTCAAACTGGACAACGGGAAACTGGCAGGTAGGAGACAGGGCCACCCCTCCCCCCGCAGAGGCCAGCAAGCTGCCTCCTGGGGACACTGGTGGCCCCGCTGTCCCGGACACGTAGCCATCTGGGGTCGCACACTCCGGGCACTGGGCAACTTTAGCCCCATCCTCTCCGTTTCTCTGCACTGGACCCCAACCCTCCCCCACAAGCACTGATCCGTAGAGCCCCCTAAGGGCCAGGTCACAGAGGGAGCTGCTGGGAGTTAGGCACATTGGAAAATCTGGACCCAAGTGCAGCTGCACGAGGTTGGCTTCCTAGGCCGCAGGGCCCACCAGGGCTGGTTCTCTGCTGCCTTGCACCTTGGCATTGCGCTGGGTAAATGCCACCCCAAGTGCAGAGCTGGAGGCAGAACGTGGGGTGGACATGGCCAGGCTAAGCCGAGAGCACTGGATGAAGTCTCCATCACCCTGCGTGCCATGGCGCTAGCCCCAGGGAGGCGGGGGGCTGGCTCTAGTTCATCACCGTGCCCCCATTGCAGGTAGCTTGGGAGTTCTCAGCCCAAGCCAAGAGGATGTGGGATTGCAACTGGGCCAGGATGATTCTCCTAAACTCAACTACCCTCACCTGGCGGCGCAGCTGGAACTGGCTTCTGAGGTCCCTGGCAGGAACCCTTCATAGGAGAGGACTGGGGAGTAGCCTGATGGGGTGCCCCGACTCCTGGGGAGGGCTAGGAGCAATACCCAATGCTCCCATGACACTGCCAGACACATGCAGCTGTGACAGCTGGCCCCAGTCCTGCCACCAACCTCCTCTGCCCCAGCTCTCCGGACCCTCCCACTCCTGGACTCTGCACGGCACTCAGCACCCTGCATCTTCCCTGTGTAGTACACACCCTGCACCTTCCCAGATGCCTGCTGCTCCGGGCTCAGTCCAGCCCTGGCCACGCACCTCCACCAGATGCTGAAAAGCAAAGCTGAACTCTCGCCAAGCAGCCAGGCCAGGTGCCTCCTACCCCCCATATTCCCCTCCTCCCAGGTGCCTCCTGTCCCCCTCACACTCCAGGCACCTCCTATCCTCTTGCCCCCCAACCTCCAGATGCCTCCTGCCACTCATCCCCAGCCCCCAGGTACCTCTTGCCCCCCACCCTTAGCTGCTCCTGCTGCCTGCCTGTCAACTTACAGCGCCCCCCATGCCCTCCCACCCTGGTCCCTGACAGCCTCTCTCTCTTGCAGGGATCCTGTCGCAGAGGATGTTCGTCATGCTGCCCTGTGGGGGGGTGGGGGTAAGTGTCAGACTCTGCCTTGGGGGACCTGGGGGAGAAGACTTGCGATGAGTGGCTCAAGGTGCTAGGCCCCTTGCGCAGGCCGGACAGAACAGGAGCCCCCCTTCCCAAGGCGAAGACAGAGGCCTCGGCTCAGGAAACCTGGAGCTCAGTCACACAGCTCCCCTGCCCTCGCCTGTGGGTGGGAGCAGGGCCTAGCCAGCCACGCTGGCCCCAGGACTATGTGGCATCTGAGGAAGCCATGGACTCTCTGGGCATGGAATAGTGCATGGTCAGCTCCAGGCAATGGGATCCCAGGGTCAGTGACACCCCCCCTCAGCTGTTCAGTGCCCCGTGACATGGCTGGGAGGGCTCAGCCAAGCCCTGGCAGCCTGGAGCCCCGATGGCCAAAAGCATTTGGCTCACAGGGGCCTGGGGTGGGGGTGGGGGCAGTGCAGGAATGGTGCCAGCCCAGGCAGGTCAGGGAAGCAGGGTGGGTCCAGGTCAGAGGGGCAGAGCAGTATCCCTGGGGGAGAGCAAACCAGCCGTCCACCTTGCCCAATGCTCCAGACACCCCTGCTGCCTCTCTCCTTTCGCAGCCTACTGTCCTGGTTTCTGTCCATTCACTGCACTCTCCTCTCCTCTCCTCTCCTCTCTCTGTCTCTCTCTCTTTCAGGAAGTGTCTCACTCTCTCCTCGCCTTCCCTCTCCCTGCTCTGGCTCTCCTCCTCTGGGCCACTGGCTCCCTCGGTCCCATCTGCTCTCTCTCCTGCTCGGCCTCCCCTCCTGCCCACCCCACCCCCCCAGGCAGAGCAGGAGAGCGAAGGCACCTCGGCTGGACGCTGCCCCCTGTCTGTGGGCAGAGGGGGCGTTTGAGCCGCACACATGGACTTGATCAGAAGAGACTCTGAGGTTTCCGCTCTGGCTCGGCCCATGACGTGATCCTGATCAAACCAAGATGTTTGTTTAAACAGTAAAATAAAATAAAGAAGGTAAAATGCATTTTCTCCATCCCTGCCCCAGCCCCAGGCGCAGGGGAGCCGCGCTGGGCAGAGCCCGCAATGGGCTCCCCCCCGCCTCTGGCCCTGCTCAGCTACGGGCTGGGCCATGCGGGGAGCTGGTGGCCTGGAGAGCTGGCCCAGCCCGGGGACTCGACGTGCAGAGGCCTGCCCGACTGGCCTGGGAAGTGGAGTTTGGGGGTTCGGTCACTTTCGGCTGCCCTCCGAGGACTGAGATTCAGCTGTTGGCACCGAGCAGCCAGCCAGTGTGCTGCTGTCAGAGCCAGCCCACATTTCATGCTGTGGTCCCTCTGTAGAGACTCCCCCATGCCCAGCTCCGGCGGGGGCGGCCTGCCCCACTCACTGCTTTTTTATCCACTTGCTTCCAGGTGGATAGCGACACTATCTGGAACGAGCTGCACTCCTCCAACGCCGCCCGCTGGGCCACTGGTAGCGTCACTGACCTGGCCTTCAGGGTGGCCACAAGGGAGCTCAAGGTAGGAGGAGGCCAGGAAATGAGCACTGGCATCGTGCCAGTGTCTGGGGTGGGGAGCGCTGGGCAATCCCCTGGCTGATGGGGACTCATGGGGGTGCTCTCGCCCTCCTGTGTGGATCTCGGTGATGGCTCCAGGCCCTGGCATGTGCCCATCAGAGTCTGGGACCCTGGACAGCAAGCCCCAGGACACTTCCCTCTGGAAGCCAGAGGTACCTGGACTTCATCTGGGTGGGGCAATGGGGAGCGCTGGCAGGATCAGCGGGCTTGACTTAGTGATTAGAGGGCTCGTGCAGGCAGCCAGCTCGGCAGCAGGGCCTGGTGCCTCCTGGAAATGACAGACTTGCCCTCTAGCTCGAGCCAAGAGAGAGATGCTCATTTAGCATGGGAGTGAATGGCAGCCTGCTCCCGCCCAGCGCCAGCACCAAGAGCCCGTCGGGGAGAGGGCCACTGACAGCAGGATCTGGCACGAGAGTGCAGGGGCAGGTTTCGCACCCCTGAGTGCCACGACTGGAGCCACCCAGTGTTGGCGTGCTCCATGCAGGGGCCCCAGGGCTGAGGAAGAGTCTCTTGGGCTGTGGGGCCAGGCAAATCCAGGCACTTCTGCGTGTGGGTGAGAGGGTCACCTTGGGGTCCTCCCGACTGTGTTGGGGTTGGACAAAGCACCCCCTGATGCCCTCAGGGCAAGTCTGGCCCATGCCCCGGGGGTGGGGGCAGAGGTGGGCAATAACGGCCCCACAATCACGTTCTTTGTCTTGCCCCCAGAACGGTTTTGCTGTGGTGCGACCCCCAGGACACCATGCGGACCCTTCCACAGCCATGTAAGAGCCGTCATCTGCCTCCTGACCCTGTCTGCTTCCCGCCCGAGGAGTCTGGGCCAGGCCAGCTCGCTGCCAGGCTCCTCCCATCAGGAGTAGGCCGGAAAGGACACGGATCCCATGTGCTGTAGTAGCTAGTCATACAGGCCAGGAGCAGCTCAGGCTGGGAGTCCCTGCTGAGCGACCAGCCTCCAACCTTGGCTCCCCATTGTGCAGAGTGGGACTGACCAGCAGTGGGGAGGGGAGAACCCACCCCATGGAGGCAGTGACGGGAGGGGAAAACCCACCCTGCCAAGAGGGCAGTGGTTGGAGTGGGGAGAATCCACTCTGTCCAGAGGGCAATGGGTGGAGCGGGGAGAACCCACCCGTCTGGAGGGGCGGGAGAACCCTCATGCACGGGCAGGGTAGTGGCTGTCTCGGAGGATGCAGTGGCTGCTTGGGGAGGGTGCCTAGGCACTGACCAGCTCCTACTCTTCCCTCATGCAGGGGTTTCTGCTTTTTCAACTCCGTGGCAATCGCTGCTAAGCAGCTGCAACAGAAGGGGAAGCTCCGCAAGATCCTCATTGTGGACTGGGTGAGTCTCCTCCAGCCCCACTGGCCCCCCGCTTTCTCCCCACTCTGTCCTCTCCTCAGGCTGGAGCTGTTCTCGATGGTTCCTCCCAGCTAGCTAGCTCCGGGCAGAGCCCAGCCCGCTGTATGTGATGCAACAAGCCACATGTCCCCAGTGATCTGTATGTACGCTGATAGTACGGCGTTGTCCTGCCTTCGAGGCCAGTGGCTTTGCAGATAGGGGTTGTGGGCTGGGGTTGAGTGGGTGGGTTAGTAGGCAGCCGCGGGTCAGGATTGAGAGGCACTGGCAGAGCTAAGTGGGTGGGTTAGGAGGGGGCTGTGGGTCAGGATTGAGAGGCACTGGCAGAGCTAAGTGGGTGGGTTAGGAGGGGGCTGTGTGTCAGGATTGAGGGGCACCGGCAGAGCTGTGGGTGGGGTGGGTTAGCAGGGAGCTGCAGGTTGGGATTGAGGGGCACTGGCAGAGCTGTGTGAGTGTGGCAGGATCCCCAGGGTGCAACCTGGAAATAGGGGACCGCTGTGCCCCCTTAACTCTCCAGCCTGAGCTGTCTCACACAATGCTTTGCTAGTGACAAGCAGCAAACTCTTCCCGGCGCTGTTATCACTCAGCATAACAGCACGTGGAGCCCCACACCCAGCTAGATTGCATGAAGGCACCCAAAGCCACTCATGAATTACACAGAGAAAGGCACCAGCTAATTCCCCCCAGATCCTTACACCCCAGAACTGTACTGTCCTGCCCTGGTCAGAAGCCTCAATTTGCAAAGGACATGTACCAGCTTCTGTAAACTGAGCTGGGATTTCCCAAGCACTTCAAGCAAAATACACTGTTTTAGGTAAAGTATAAAACAGTTTTATTAACTACAGAAAGCTAGATTTTAAGTGATTATAAGTGACAGGCATAAAAGGTCAGAGATAGTTACCAAAGGAAATAAAAGATAAGCGCACAGTCTAAATCTGAAACCTTATGACACTAGGCAGTATTTAGATCAAGCAATTTTCTCACCCCACTGGATGTTACAGTTTTTAATACACAGGCCTCTCCCTTAAGCCTGGACCAGTCTCCTCAGTTGAAGTCTTCATCTTCTCAGTGTTCTTGATCCTTCCAGTGTAGATGCGGGAGGAGAAAGGCCAAAGCCTGGTGCCACTGTCCCCTATTTTATATCCTTAGTCCATCTGCCTAGAAGACACTTGACAGAGGTCTGGGCAGTCCCTGTGCGGCCTGGACTCTTGTAGGCTCCTGACTCTAGGGCCATCCCATGGACAGAGGGTGAGGAGCTCGCTCACAGCCTCTCTCTCACACAGGATGTTCACCATGGCAACGGCACCCAGCAAGTGTTCTACAAAGACCCAGACATTCTCTACATTTCGTTACATCGCCATGACGATGGCAACTTCTTCCCCGGCAGTGGGGCAGCTGACGAGGTGAGAGCATTAGTCTCTGAGCCCTTCCCAGGTTACGTCAGCTCCGCATCCTCTGGGAGACATGGGAATGGGGGCAGCATGCGAGGGGCAGAGCATTGGGGGTGCCCAAGCTGGAGCGTGGCAGGAGAAGAGCTAGCCAGATGCCCTGTTGAATGGATTCACTCTGACCCCTTTTGCACACCTTTCTTGTGAGCACTTGTGCATCACGCATTGCTCACGTGGACGACTGCCGAGAGCCAGTGTTGCACTCGTGCTCCCGGCCAGGTGGAGCCTGTCAAGTTTGAGGCAGGTCTGCGCTCTAGAGCCAGGAGCCCACACCTGGAGACGAATGGTGGCAAAAGGGTCATTCAGAGAAGAGCTCCAGGAACCATCCCAGCCCTGGCAACCCTGTGTGAGGTCAAGGGGCTGAAGGAGTGGCAGATCCTTAGCTTAACAGAGAGCAGGGAAGAATCGACCCAGGCCTGGAAGCATGCACATGGGAGGAGATTTCGGAGAGCAGGGAGCTCTTTAATCTTGCAGACCAAGGCTGAATGAAATCCAATGGCTGGAGCTGAAGCCAGGCAAATTCAGACTGGAAATAGGGTGTGAATGTTTAAGCGGGGGCGGGGGGGGGGGGCCGTTAGGCATCCGAACATCTGCCCTAGGGATGGGGAGAGTTCTCCATGCTCGGAGTCTGGCTGTCACTTTCTACAAGATCTGTTCTGGCTCAACCAGATGTATTGGGCCAGAGGGAGGACACCCTTGGTGGATCCCATGGGCTGGGCATGCGATGCAGGGGCTCAGACCAGATGGTGATGATGGTCCCTTCTGGTCTTAAACTCTAGGAAATCGGGTGAGCACAGGGTGACCACAGCAGGGCCAGGGGAGCTGGGGTTGGTCCTGTGTAGGGTAGGAAGCTGTGGGAGGTGGGAGGGGTCCCTTGGGTCACCAGGGGAAGGTCGGGTGGAGACGGGGGCAGGAATCGGGGAAGCTTGGACAAGAGATGGGCAGAGGGGAAGTTTGGTAAAGTCTTGGGTTGATTGGGGAAGCTTGGGCAGGGCCACATGGCTCCTGTTGGTTGGGGAGGCTGGGTGGGGTCTGACCAGCGGAGGCTGGCCAGGGTGAGGGAGGCTGAGCAGGTCTGTACTGCTTTGCTTACTCGAGAGCCCCCGGCACCTCTCTGCTGTCCTTCGCTGAGCTCTGCTTAGCGTCTGCGGTAAAGAATTCCCCAGGCCTCCCCCTCCCCCAGGGCTGGGTGCTCTGCACAGCTCGCCCAAGGCAGTCCGGCCCCTGCAAGGGCTGTGTGCTCCGCAAAGCCCCCAAGGCCGTGCTGCCCCTGACCTCAGGGCCGGGTACTCTGCACAGCTCCCCCAAGGCTGTGCTGCAGCACCCCATACCCGGCCGTGTTCTCCCTGCAGTGCCCTGGAGGCCAGTCTGGCTCGGGGAGCATGGCTGAGGAGGGGGAAAGGCAGAACACAGATACCGTCCAGTCCCTCGTCCTTTACAATGTACTTTCGAGGGGCTTTGTGCTGAGCGGTGAGGCAGGCCGAGCTCCCGTCCCTCGTCCAGGGGGATGGCAGAGCGGCTGAGGGCGGTTTATGATGCTTAGCCAGGAGCTGTGGTTACTAAGCACATTATGAGCTGTTTTCTCCTCCATGTCTTCCTGCCTATGCCGGGCCCACGGTGTCACGTGGCAGCGGCTGATGGTGTTTGTCCCAGGAATGAGTGTCAGCTCCTCCCTCCGAACACACCCAGCTGTGCAGGACAAGGCCTGGGGGGCTCCCCGTCTGGCCGAGAACACCATTTCAGCAGCAGACTGCACTGAGATCCACCACCGCCATCACGTCCATCAAGTCATCCCCCCCCCTCACCCACTGCCAGCCTCACCTTGTGCAGCCATCGCACAGGTGCAGAGCAACCCTGACTTGGGCCCCTGGGGCTTCCCCTGCAGGAATCCCACTGGGGATTATTATTTTAGGGATGTCCAGGCCTTGATGCCTGTTCTGACTGCCCCGTCTCAGCTCCAGCACCTCCCAGGCCAGAGGTTCCGCACAGTGACTCCTGCCCCCCAACCCAGATCTCGCCGTCGAGCCAGCCTCAGTTGACAGGCTGTGAGGGACGGACAAATCCCCCACGTCCCTGGGGAATCAATTCCAACGGTTAATTCTAAACATCCCGTAGACGAGCTTCGGCTGGCGGCAGGATTCCCCTCCGCTTCCTGTCCCAGACAGTCCCCAGGTAAAGCAGCTGTCATGACCCACCCTGGCTTGCAGTGGAGAGTGTGCAAAGCACAAGGGGTGACATGCCACAGGGAAACACCACAGCTCCTTACTGCGCATCAAGGGCTCTGCTTTGACAAGTCCTCTGAGGTGCAGCCATTGCCCTGGGCCGGAGCCTGAGCCCAGGGACTGGCTGTGGACTACGTGGGTCTCCAGTCTGGCCTCGCTGTAGCCGATCCTGGCTGGGGAGCGTGTAGCTAAGAGCTTCCCTGGCGTGGCACGGCGGGCCCTGCATTGAACACCGGGCCCTCTGCTGCAGCGCTCTTCCTTCCTCTCTTCCAGGTTGGCTCTGGCGCTGGCGAGGGATTTAATGTCAACGTGGCTTGGACTGGTGGGCTCGACCCACCCATGGGGGATCCGGAGTACTTGGCGGCTTTCAGGTAGCCTTCCTGTGGGTGGCTCTGTTCTGAGCCACGCCTCCCCCCCCTCTCTTCCCAGCCATCCCCCTCCCTTCTGTCCCCAGCCGTACCCCTCCCTGTGTCTTCCCAGCCGCGCCCCTCCCCAGCCACGCCCCTCCCCTTCTGTCCCCAGCCATCCCCCTCCCTTCTGTCCTCAGCCACCCCCCTCTCTGTCTCTTCCCAGCCTTGCCCCTCCCCAGCCGCGCCCCTCCCTGTCTCTTCCCAGCCGCGCCCCTCCCTGTCTCTTCCCAGCCGCACCCCTCCCCTTCTGTCCCCAGCCGCGCCCCTCCCTGGCTGTCTTCAGTCATGCCCCTCCCCTTCTGTCCTCAGCCACCCCCGTCCCGTTCTGTGCCCAGCCACACCCCTCCCCATCTCTACTCCAATGCCTCTCTCCCTGGCTGTCCCCAGCCACGTGCCTCCCCATCTCTACCCCAACGCCCCCCTCCCCTTCTGTTCCCAGCCGCACCCCTCTCCATCTCTACGCCCATGCCCCCCTCCCGTTCTGTCCCCAGCCACGCCCCTCCCTGGCTGTCCCCAACCGCACCTCCCCATCTCTTCCCAGCCGCGCACCTCCCTGGCTGTCCCCAGCCCTTCCCCCACCCCTTCTGTCCCCAGCCGCGCCCCTCCCCATCTCTACCCCAACGGCCCCCCTCCCCGGCTGTCCCCAGCCGCACCCTTCCCCATCTCTACCCCAACACCCCCCTTCCCTTCTGTCCCCAGTCGCACCCCTCCCTGTCTCTTCCCAGCCACCCCCTCCCCTTCTGTCCCCAGCTGCACCCCTCCCCATCTCTACCCCAAAGCCCCCCTTCCCTTTTGTCCCCAGCCATGTCCCATCCCAACTGTCCCACGCCATACCCATGGGGAAGGCTAACCCCTAGCCCCCTTCCTCTCCTCCGCCTCCCCCCACCCCAGCCCTAGCCCTGGAGCACCAGACAGGCAGGAAGTGTGGCCCCAGCCCTGAAGTGCTAGGTGGGTGGGCAGCGTGGCTTGGGCACAGGTCCCCCCGCAGTCCTGCTGGGGTTTGGCAGGGCTTGGGGTTCCATCCAGAGGCAGGTGGTCGCATGGCTTCCTGGGGCTCCTCATAGTCCTACGAGGAGCACTGCAGGGGAATGAGGCGTGGGGGGCATTGGTGTGAAGCACATCAGCCCAGGGGCTTCAGCGACCCAGTGCGCAGCACAGTTGGGTATTGGGTTACTGTTAGGCCAGGATCCCAGCCAGGACTCTGAGCCAGTCCCTCTGCAGACTGGGGCGAGCCCATGCCAGCACAGGCTGCTGCTGGCATGCTCTGCATGGCACCCAGTAGCTGCCCACGGGCAGGGGCAGCATTGGCTGCTCCTGCAGGGGATGGTTAGTGACTCCCTTGGGAATCCTGCCTCTTGGGAGGACCTTGGGAGCAGCCCAAATCAGGGAGGTTTGGGTGGCCCCCAAATGGGGCAGCCCAATGCAGGAGTGGGTCTGAAGGGGCAGCCCAGAGTAGGGCGGGGGGGTTGGAAAGATGCAACCCCATCCATTTGGGAAGATGCACAGATCCCCTGTGTCAGGGGGAGACAACAGGGGACCACCCTGGCTGGAACAGCCCCTCTCCCGGCCCCGGCCCAGGGCGTTAAGGAGCGATGTTGGCTCAGCTAAGCACCAGCTGGGAGCTGTAGGCGCTGTGTGAGCCAGCCCAGCGCACATGGCCCTGGCTCACGGCAGTCATCCCCTCTGCTCCCACACCCGGGCTTTGCTTTTACGCCAAAGACTCTATAAATAGCTCTCTGTTTACACGGCAATGTGATCTCCACTCACTCCCAGGCCCCCTGGCCTCGCCAGTGCTGGAGTCAGCCCACCCATGGGCCGCTCAACGCTTCTAGCCAATGTGCTGTCCACAGACCTGCCTAGGTCTTGCCCTGCTTTGTCCAGGACCTCCTCCTTCCCAGAGCCCTAGGGCAGCCATGTGTCCTACTGCAGCAGGGCTGAAAGGGAAAGAGAGTCTGATCCAGCCCCAGAGTGCCTGTGAGCAGCAGCAACCCCTCTGAGAGGCTGCATTTCCAGGGAGCCCGCGGAATATCCTGCCCTTTGAACCAACAGCCTGGTCCCTTCCCTTTTGTTCCCCACCTGCCTGCAGCTGAAACTGGCTCCTGGCTTCGCTCGCTGTCCCCAGGAGCATGGCCTTAGGCTCCCAGCTGGGATCTGCTGGAGAGGGGCCAGCGCACAGACCCAGGGAATCTGGCCATGCTGGAGCTGTTCCTTTGAACGGACATTGTCTGTGTCTGGGATCCAGTGTTCCCGTGGTTTGCTCTCTGTCCCTGTGGGATGTGCAGTGTCTGGCTGTGCGGTCCATAGTATATGACTGTCTGTCTCTCTGTTAGAGGCATAGGCCCTTTAGGAGGGAGCCAGGATCCATGTGGATTTGTGCTCTGGGATGTACATGCAGGACCCTCAGCCCCCAGCCCCCATTATTGACAAGGGGGCTGTGCGACCTTCGTGCACCAACTAACCCAGACAGTCTCTTCAGTGTCGCTCAGTAGGCCTCAGCCTTTTCTTCCCGAAACACCTCTTCCTTCCCCACCTCCAGCCCTGGCCATATGTTTCCTCACTTTCTTTCCTGGCACAGATCCCAATTTCCTCCCTCTCCTTCCACCATCAGCGGCAAGTGCCCACTCCATTCACAACCCACCTGATAAAATGATCAGCAACAACTAGTTAGCCGTGACATATGAAGTGTAATCATTACTCTTCAGAGTGAACACTCCATCTCTGAATGGGAGGGAGTTCACACCTCCCAGAGCCATTGTTTCAGGCTGTCTGCAGGCTCCAGAAGACGTCACTGCATTGGTACACAGGTTATGTTGAGAAGGCCAGCTTCACTACCCTGAGGGCTGGAAAGCATAGATCCTGCCAAACCAGCGCATGTTACAGGGGCTCCATCGAGCAGGACAGTTCTGGCCTGTGGCCTAGAGTTTGACACCTGCTCTAGGGTACCTTTTGTGTGTTTGTCTTTAAAGTTCTAATCACAGAGTTTGTGCAGCACCTGTCACCACTGCACCGTCCCAGAGGGGCCTTTTCCTGGGGCCGAGGTGTAGGGAGAGAAGGCCGTGTGCTCGGCTGCAGTTTTGTGCAGAGATTCGTTGTGTCGTCCAGCTCTGTGGATGCTGCTCCCCCTGCAGTTCCCTGCTAATGCCTCTCTAGTTGCGTCAGTGTCAGAGCTGGGACTGGAAGCCGGGCGGCCCAGCCTCTGCCGTGTGCTCAGCCCCGGGCCATTGCCCCTGCTGAACGTATGTTTTCTTCCCTGTCAGAACTGTCGTGATGCCGATCGCCCACGAGTTCTCCCCGGACGTGGTGCTGGTGTCTGCAGGGTTTGACGCAGCCGACGGCCACCCGCCACCGCTGGGAGGCTACAAAGTCTCTGCCAAATGTAAGGAGCTGCAGTTGATGCTTGTGCACCGGCAGGTTAGAAAGCAAGCCAGGACTGGGTCTGCCCGGAACAGGACGGTTCAGGAGCTGCTACGGGAGGCCAGCAGGGGAGGAATGTGCTCCCAGTGTGGAAGCGAGGGAAGAGCTGCTCCAGGGGCGGCTCCCGTGGCTGGCACTGGCCCAGAGGGGCTCTCCACGTAGCAAAGGCCAGGGCAGGAGGGGGCTGCTCCTGGGGGGTTATTGTAATAGCAGCCCAGGCCTGTGCTCTGTGATGCAGCAACCACCCCCATTTGCTGTCTGGCATTTTGGCATTAGCCAGAGAGTCCTGAACTGAGTGGCTCAGCCCTGCTGGCTGCGTGCTCGTTAAGGCCCCTCTCAGCAGGATGGGGAAGCCATGGGGGAGCTGACCAGCCTCACTGGCACACATGGTCCCGGGGATACAGAGTCCCCGAGGCTGATGGTCTGGGCTGGGGTCCAATGCCAGCTGCTTGTACCCTGTCAGCCCCGCTCCTGGTAGCCAGGGCAGTCTGCAAAGCAGGCACGTGCCTGGGCATGGTCAGTGCAGCAGCGTGGCTGACAGGCTGCCCCTTTGGCTTCTTCCTCCTTAGGCTTCGGCTACATGACCCGACAGCTGATGAGTCTGGCAGGAGGAGCCATCGTCCTCGCCCTGGAAGGGGGCCATGACCTCACGGCCATCTGCGATGCCTCAGAGGCCTGCGTGTCCGCCCTGCTGGGCAATGAGGTGAGGCCGCGAGCTCCGGCATGTGCTCCTCCCAACCCCAGTGGTCAGGGCAGCGGAGCTGGGAGGCAGCCCGAGCTCCCTGGCCCTGCCCCAGTGGTTGCTGCCCCGTGGAACTGGCAAGAGGGGGGCTGGATCCCATGGAAGATAGGGGAGGTGCACTCGCCCACAGGTGCTGACTCCGTGGGTGCTCTGGGGCTGGAGCACCCATGGGGAAAAATTAGCAGGTGCTAATTTCTGCACCCACCGGCAGCCAAGCTCCCCCCCGCTCGCCTCCTGCTCCCCCACCCCCGCGCCGTGTCCCCCCCTCCCTTCAAGGCCCCCACCCCCCGGCCGCCTAACAGCTGTTTGGCAGCACTTAGGACTTTCCGGGGGAGGAGCGGGGACGTGGCGTGCTCAGGGGAGGAGGCGGAGAAGAGGCAGGGCAGGGGCGGGGACTTGGGGGAATGAGGGCGGCAAGGGGGCAGGGCTGGGGTTGGAAAAGGTGGGGGGGCGGAGACTTTGGGGAAGGGGTGGAATGGGGGTGGGGCAAGGCCAGTGCAGGGGCAGGAAGAAGTGGGGAGGGGGCGGGGCCAGGGACGGTGGGCGTCGAGCACCCACCGGGCAGAGGGGAAGTCGGCGCCTATGCGTGACTCGCCCAGCTCCTGTCCACTGGACACTGCCACACAGCAGGGTACCCCCTTTGCCCACAGCCTGCTATCCTCTGCAGGGGCCTGTTGTCTCCTGCAGCATTGGGGGGCCCATGTGGGGGCAGGACAAGGCTGATCTGTTATGACAGGCCCTGTCGTCCCCACCAGTCTGCTCCTCTTCCATCTCCCTGAAGCAGGACGCACTGTTCAGCATCCCTAACGCCAGCCTGGTGCCTATCTAATAGGCCGGCCCCAAGTATCCCAGAACCTCCATGTAGGGCAGTAGGGCGCAGCTGCGACCCCGGCTGCCCCACAGCCCAGCGTTCCATCACAGGGCCAGCCAAAAGTCGCCGTGTGTTCCGGCTGCGCTGCCCCCTGGGGCTGAGCGGGGGATTGCACAACTCTCTGCACCGAGCTCCCCTCCCGGCCGGAAGCAGCACTAATGGCCTGGCTGGCGTTTGTCCCTGCAGCTGGATCCCCTCCCAGAGGAGAGCATGAGGCAGAAGCCGAACCCCAATGCTGTGCGCTCCTTGGAAGCAGTGATCCGGGTCCAGAGTGAGTGTGCCTGGGAGGAGCTGACTCCAGGGGGGCCAGAAAAGGGATATGGGAGGGAGGGGGGGAGTGGGGACACGGCGCCCCACAGTCACACCGCCATTCCAGAGCGGGCTCCATCACTGGTACTCAGCACCCGCCTCAGCTGGGGCTCGAGAGCGTGGTGGGGGTGCTGGAGCTGTGTGGCTGCTTCATGCCTGGAGCTACAGGCAGGGGCGCAGCCCCAGCGCCAGAAGTCACATCAGGGTCTCATTTCCCTCCCAGAGAAGGCTAAGCCATGCCACTCACCCTAGAGAACTTGGGAAAGCCTCTAGTGCAGGAAAACCCAGACAGCCAGAGGCTGGACAAAGCTAGGCCAGCCTCCCCGTTCCTCTCTGTGAGCAGCAAGCCCTCTGCCCCTCCTCCTCCTCTTCTCTGAGCAGGAAGACCCCTCTCTCTTCCTCCCCTGCTCTGAGAATGGGGAGGCCACCCCTCCCCCTGCCCCAATGTGCCCTCATGGGGGTGAGGGTCCCCCTAAGCCCTGCCTCTCTTTCAGGTAAATACTGGGGCGCCGTGCAGCGCTTTGCCTCCAAGGTGAGCTGCTCGTTCCTGGAGATGCAGCACCATGACCCAGAGGAGGTGGAGACGGTGACGGCCTTGGCCTCCTTGTCGGTGGCAGTGATGGTGGAGAAGAGGTGATGGAGCCATTCCCTGTAGCCCTGGGGTCGCCCAGAACCCCAGCACTGCTCTCTGGCCCTGAGCCTCTTGGCACCATGGCTCCGGTGTGCTGTCAGCCAGGGACCAGGGCATGGGCGAGCTGTGGGCACCTGTTGGGCCTAACCCCCTAAATCCCTAACCAGCAACCCCCTGAGCCCAGCCTGCACCAGCTTTGTGAGTGCAACACAGACTGCCCTCACGGGGCACTAGGGTAGTGCCTGGGGATTCCCTCTTCTTGGGGTCTGCCCCTTGGGGTTGTCCGGCACCCACTAGGGCAAGATCGGTCCAAAGGCATTTAGCGCCCAGGGCTTGCAACTGCAGTATCACGTTTGCAAGTGCACCCCCACAAGTAGGGGATGGCGGGGGGAGCAGCCCCCCTCTGGCCTTGGTGTATGGGGAATTCCAGCTGTTCCCCTGGGGGTTGGCAGGGGGAGGAGGCCCCCATCTAGCCATGGTGTGTGGGGAATTCCAGCTGCTCCCCTTGGGGTTAGCAGGGGGAACAGGCCCCCTCTGACCATGCTGACTGGTTTCCTCTACTGTAGGCCAGAGGATGAGCCGATGGAGGAAGAGGAGCCCATGAATCAGTGATGAGCGGTGCTGGTCTCTGAGTCGCCAGTGGCAGGAAGGAGTCTGGACTCTCCCTAGCCCGTGACTCGCTCTCGACTCTTGGCTGCCTGTTTGCCACGTTGTCCTCTCTCCCCAAGTCACATCCCGGAACGGCCTGGCCCTCCAGCTGCGGTATCGGCAGGTCATCCGCAAAGGATCCCACTGCTGCCTGGGAATCACCCTCCTGCTTGGGATCAGCCGAGGACCAGAAACTCCCTCTCAAAGGATCTGCCCTGCAGTGCTTGGCAACGCACCTTCCACCTGCTCTCCCCTCAGGGCCTTGCAGGGGCGTAAAGGGCCAACGGGGTGTGAGAAGACCTCGGCCCTGCCCCCTTGGTGGAGAGCTGCTTTTCTCCAAGGGCTCGTCCTGTGGCAGTGGGGAACTGGACAGGTGTTGGGATGGACAGTGGTGGCTGACATGCAGTTCAGAGCCAACCTCAGGATTGTGCCCCTTCTCCAGACAGCCAAAGGTTCCACCAGGGACTCCCTGCACTGCCTGCTCCTGGGAGGGGGATGGAACATTCCTTGTACCTTTGTCTAGGAGCGATCAGAGCCTCCGGCCAGGCACGAGGTGGGAGCTAGGGGTGACGATGACTTGGGGCTCGAGCCCATTGCGAATGAGACGAGGTTAGAAGATGGTTGACGACATGCAAATCACAGGGAAGCCCTGGACTCCAGTGTCCCATGTGCCCAGAACTGCAAGCCTGGGACTTGGTCTCCTTAACCACTAACCAGAGCGTAAGCCCTTGGGGACGGGGCCCCTCTGATTTGCACTATCTGCAGATTACACGTGCTAATACGCACCTGACATACCCTTCTTTCCATGGGACTTTGGGGAACAAACTCCTCTGCAGATGGACGTTCATGGGGTGATCTGAGCCCTGGAACAACCAGCCCGGCCAGTGACCTGAGGATCCATGTCTAATGGGGCCCTTTGTCCGGCTCCAGAGGAGGGGGGCTTCTTCCAAAGTAGCCACTAAGGGCTCTCCCAGTGTCCTTGAGACAGCCCTCACTAGGGAGCCTGCCTTAGCCCCCAGCCCTCTTCCCTGCCCAGTACCCCAGCTGTCGAGGAGAAACAGGGCATCTTAGGGCTAACATGGGCTCAGCTCAACCGGGGTCTGAACGCTGCTCAGTGCTCAGCTAGTCCAGGAAGGCACATTAGAAACACTCCAGAGAGCCCCCGAGATCCAGCCAGAGCCTCTCTGGAGTGAGCAGAAACCCCAGCCCAATACCTGCTCCCCTAGAAGTCACAGGTGCTGTGCAGACCCTGCCCGAGCTCAGGACCCCCATCATGCAAGGTGCCGCACAGCCACCCCTCCACCGCCGACATTGAGGCCCTGTAAGCCTGGTGCTTCACAGACCCCAACCAAGATCAGGGTCCAGTCGTGCTAGCTGCTGCACGGACCCCAACCACGATCAAGCCAGGTGCTGCACAGACCCTAGCTGAGACTGGGGCCCTGTCAAGCCAGCACTACACAGGCACACAGTGACTGACTGCTCCCTTCCTCAACTTCCGTGGGACTAGGATCTGGGCAGATCTTGCAAAGTGTTTCCCCCCTCCCTGGGTAGACCACATGGGTTCACACACACGCCCCTGTAGCCTTGGCGCCTTCCACTCACCCAGCTGGAGGAGACCAGCGGTTCTGCTCCCCAGAAATGGCATTGGAGAGCCTGTGGCCTCCAAAATTGGCAGCTTTTACAACCCTCACTGACCCCGGCTTCACTGTTTGTATCATCTCACAGCGACACGGAAGAGCTAAAAACATATTCTCCCCCCCCCCCCCCCCCAAACAGGTTTTGCTGAGGAACAGCGTTGGGTCGGCTGGCAGCAGTTTCCTGGGAGAAGAACAGCCCGCCCCCCCCCACCCCCAAAAGCGCCAGCGTCAGCCTGTGCTACAAGCCAACACTCCTGGGTTAATCTCCAGCTGGCTCCTGTCCAGGTGGGGTCGTCGTGTCCAGTCTCCTAGTGTAATGGGAGCGAGCCCTCCTCTGCCAGGGGCACCGGGGATCGACCCCTCTCCACTCCTTGGCTGTGTCCTCCAGGACAATCTCGCCATTTCTTTAGAGAGGGGCCTGGCCCAGAAGCTGATGTGACATGCAGCAGTGGGAGCAGTTGGGCCCATTATCTGGGGCCTGTGTGATGGCCACAAGCACTTTCTGGGGGGCGCCCCCCTTGGCTGAACTGAGTGTCTCCTTGGGTCCATGCCAATGTCCCAAATAGAAGCACACAGGAAGTGTGGAGACATGCATTTCAGTGAGGCCGGTGGGGCAGACTGCAGGGCCTGGGATACCTGGCCAGGGTCTGGAGGTGGGGGGTAGGCATGCAGGGCTGGGTGTCTGGCGAGGCACTGTCTGCAAGGAGAGGGAGAGTCTGTTTGTAAAAATATAACAAAGAGAAAAAAAGACCTTGGAAGAATAAATATTTCTTTGCCTTAGAACTGCACAAGCTGTGTGCGGGGATATGGCTACATCGCCGACCTGGGTCTCAGACACTCACGGCACAGCTCAGACTGCACTACGGCCTGCACCATCCACGTGCTCCCCTGGATGTGGCTTCCCCCCCCCCCCCCCCCAGAGCCCCATGGACATGTTCCCTCCAGTGCCCCAATGGGTCTGTTGTCCGCCCAGTGCCCCATGGGTATGTTCCCCCCAGAGCCTAATGCCCCAGTGGGTCTGTTGTCAGCCCAGTGCCCCATGGACACATTGGCCCCCGAGCCCAATGCTCCTGTGGGTCTGTTGTCCCCCCCAGTGCCCCATGGATATGTTCCCCCCAGAGCCTAATGCCCCTGTTGGACGGTAGTCCCCTCCCCAGTGCTCCACAGATACATTCCCCCTAGAGCCTATTGCCCCTGTGTGTCTGTTGTCCCCTCCAGAAGCCAATGCCCTTGTGGGTCTGTTGTCCCCCACATGGGTGTGTTTTCCCTCCAGAGACTGGCTGCCTTGTGGAAGAGATGACAGCCAGCCATGTTACTGGGCTCAGTGCATGTGGGCCTGAGTGAAGTTCTCTGGCCTGTGCTGGCCAGGAAGTCAGAAGAACTGAGCTTCTGGGCTTAAGCTCTAGGAAACTACAACTCCTCGGAGAAGAGAGTTGCTGCCCTCTTTGGGCCTGGCTTTTGGTGATGCGCTCTGGCCTGGCAGCACGCCTAGGGTTGCCAGGTCTCCGGTTTTCAACTGGAACCCCGGGTCAAAAAGGGACCCTGGCGGCTCCGGTCAGCACTGCCGACCGGGCCATTAAAAGTCCGGCTAGACCCTATCTGTCCTGGTACTAAACTGTGCCCCGGAAGTAGCCAGCAGGTCCAGCTCCATACTCCCATTGGCTGGGAACCGTGGCCAAGGGGAGGGGGGGCAGTGCCTCCTGCCCCCCGTCCACCCAGGAGCAGGACCTGCTGTCCTAGCACGGAGCCTTAGCCCATTGTGCCGCTGACCGGGAGCCGCCTGAGCCCCAACCTCCTTCCCCAGCCCTGAGCCCCCCCCAAACCCCTCATCCCCAGCCTCACCGCACCCCAGAACCTGCACCCCCAGCCCAGAGCATTCACCCCCTCCCGCATCCCAACTCCCTGCCTGGAGCCCCCTCCCGCACCCTGAACCCCTCCTTTCTGGCCCCACCCCAGAGCCTGCACCCCCAAACACACCCCAACCCCCTGCCCCAGCCTAGTGAAAGTGAATGAGGGTGAGGGAACATGGTGAGTAGGGGTGGGGCTGCAGACCTGCAAGCCCCTTGCTGGGGGTCTCTGCTGCCTTGGCTTAGCAAAGGAAGGGCCCTCCACCATGCTGCTGCCCCGCAGTGTCGCTGCGGCCTCGGCTAGCAAAGGCTGTTGTTGTGCTGGGCCTGAACTTTGAGGTTTCCAAGGTAACAAAAGGCCCACTCAGCCTGTTACATAAAATTGTGGCGGAAAGTCAGCAGAAGCAGACACCCACTGACCCGGCACGGACAGGACTGCTGGAGCGAAATGCAGAGGGGCCTACAAGGCTCTTGGTTAAGCCACTGTTAGCATGGCAACGAGCTAAACCTGGAAGTGGGAGGGAATGTTTACCATTAGAATCACCAAAATGTGCTTTAATTGGTGAATGTTAATGGACCTTCAGTGTTGCGGGGATGGGGGGTGTCAAGCAATGGGAGCAAGGACATGGTTGGTCTGGAAGGCACCAGCTTTACCAGGATAGCTGCTACTCCTGCTGTCTCCTGGGACTCCAGGGGTCACCATGATCATCAACTTGAGCCTAAAGGTGGTCTGGCCTGCGAGAGAGCAGTCTCTGAGAAGGCCTCATTACAAGAGCTGGACAGATAATTGATCTTTTGTTTCACTCGCAATTCCCCTCTCCCCCCCCCCCCCCCCCAAAAAAAAAGATTCATTGCAGGTTGAATTGAAAATCACTTTTTTCAAAAAAATTGGAAGTCAAAAATCCCAAACTCAGTGCCAGACAAAACCCAGAGTGAATGATTTGAGTTCTAGTGGAGCACAAATTGAACAAGCATCAAAATGTGATGCAGTTGTGAAAAAGGTGACGATCATTGTGGGGGCTATTAACAGGCGTGTCAGACACAGGCGCTCATTGGCCCACTCTGCTCGGCACGCGTGAGGCCTCAGCTAAGGGCCGTGTCCGGTTCTGGGTGCTGCACTTTAAGAACAAGGTGGGCAAACTGGAGACGGTCCAGAGGAGAGCAGCAAAAATGATCAAAAGTTTAAAAAACCCTGACCTCTGAGGCAAGGTTAAAAAAAGGAATATTTACTTCTTGAGAAAAGAAGACTGAGGCGGGAATCGGATTTCAGTCTTCAACTATGTTAAGGCGGTTCTAAAGAGGACTCTAATCAATTGGTCTCCATAGCCACTGAAGGTAAGACAAGAAATAATGGGCTCGATCTCCCCCACGCTAGCGTCGAAGCTGGTGGAAGCTCAGTGTTGCTGCCAGCCAGAGGCCAGTGGGCCGACGCTGGGGGCGGCCCGGCGCAGCGGGTGGCCGACTTGAGCAGGTGCTGAGGCTATCCAGTGACCTGGCGCTCAGGTCAGCCAGTAGCCCAGAGCTAGAGCGGATGCTGAAGCTGGCCGGCAGCCCAGTGCTGGGGGTGGCCCGGGATAGTTTGGCTGGGGCTTCTCTGCCCAAGGGGGGTCGAGGGTGGGCGCTCAGGGCTCCGGTGGATGGAGGGGGGGTGGCCACTGGGGTCTCCAGCTGACGGGGCGGTAGGGGCTAGCCGTCCCAAAGGGGGGGGCTCACGCCCCGCCCATGATCTGCAGCAAGGGAGATTTAGGTTAGATATTAGGAAAAGCTTTCTAACTATAAGGCTAGTTAAGCTCTGGAATACGCTTCCAATGGATGTTGTGGAATCCCCGTCACTGGAGGTTTTCCACAAAAAGGCTGGTCAAACACCTGTCATAGATGCTCTAATGTAACACCGACAGAGCCTGGTCATTAGTGGTCAGGATTGAACCTGGGACCTCTAGAGCTAAATGCAGGAGCCTCACATGGCTCTTAGCTAAGGCGGTAGAGCAGACACATTAATCTCTAAGTGGTCTCGGTGCCTCTAGATGGGACAGAGCACCACACCCAGGAGGTGTGTGGGTTACACTAGCACAGGGGGCCTTGATGACTTCTCAAGGTTCTGTTCCACCCCTGCATTTCTACGATTATGGATTGTCACCGTGGATGTCACTGAACCAGGGAAAGGCAATGAGAATGACTCTACAGCCTGGTGGTAAGGTTGTGCTTGCCTAGGATGTGGGAGACCCCAATGCTCCAATGACTATGTCAGCACCGTCTGCTTCAGCTGTGTGGTGAATCTAGTCCCCCTTCCTTTGCGTTAGTCAAAAATGCCTGAAATTGAAGCAAAACATTTTGAGTTGGGTTGAAACAGAATGTACCCTTTTGACATTACCAAAAGGATTTTTTTTTTTTTTTGGTTCAGTCAAAACTATTTTGCAACCTTGACAAGAATTTTGCAGTTTTTGGCAAATAAACTATTTCCTAGAATTTTTTTGCCCAGCTCTAATTGCCGCCTCCCACGTCTTTGGCTAACTCCTGAGATGTGAGACTTAGATTTCTTGCTGTCACCCCCTCGCCATCATGTGTCATTTCCTTTCCTCTCGGTTTGACTCCTCTTTTCTCTTTCTCACCTTTTACGTTCTGTGTAACAAGTCTGGCTGAGCCACCGGGACAAGCCCCCCTTTTTGAGCGGAGAAGCAGCAACAAGCAATGCCTTGAATAGCTCAATGCCGGTTCAAATTTGCCAGGTCTCGTAGTGCCTGATCCCACACTATCCTGGGCCTATGTTTCTCCACCAGTGAGGCTGCAAGTGAGAGTCCGCACAAGGGAGAGAAGCTGCATGGTCTCTCTTTGCTTTTTTTTCCTCTCCCTATTCATGTGTGACTGTCTTGTTTTAAAGGAAAGAGTCCAGTTATGTCTGCACTAGAGCCCTTACAGCGGCACAGGTGAACCAATACAGCTATGCCGTTGAGATTCCACCAGCTGCAACAACAGCTCCAGACCATGCTAAACCAACCTTTTCTCCCCCCTGCCAAAGCACAGGCATCTTTAAGGCAATCTAAAAGACTGCATGGAGTGTTGATGTAGCTGTGTTGGTCCCAGGACATTAGAGAGACAAGATGGGGGAGGGAATATCTTTCATTGAACCAACTGCTGTTGGTGAGCTAGACAAGCTTTCAAGCTACACAGCACAGTTCTTCAGGTCTGGGAAAGGTACTCAGAGGGCTTGTCTACACTTAAAACACTGCAGCTGTGCCACTGGAGCACCTCGGCGAAGATGTTATTTACACCTACGGGAGGGCTTCTCTAGCTAGCGCTATCTACACCAGGGGTTAGATGCGTTTAACTGCATTGCTTGGGAAGTGGATATTTCACTCTCCTGAGCAATGTAATTATACTGACCTAATTTCCAAGGCCTGGTCTACACGACAGCGTTAGGTCGACACAAGGCAGCTTATGGTGCTCTAACTATGTAAGTGTCTACACTAAAATTTTGCTCCCGCTGGCGTAACTGCCCCGCTACACTGACTGAATAACTCTATCTTCACGAGAGGCGTAGAGTCCAGTTATGTCTACACTAGAGCCCTTACAGTGGCACAGATGAACCAATACAGCTATGCCGTTGTAAGATCTCTCATGTAGCTGCTCTGTGCCGACAGGAGAGAGTGCTTCTGTCAACGTAATTACACCTCTCCTAACAAGCAGCGGTAGCTATGCCGGAGAGAGAAGCTCTCCTGCTGACATATCGCTGTGCACACTGCCACTTATGCTGCTAAAATTTATGTTGCTCAGGCAGGTTTTTTTCACACCCCCTGAGCAACACAACTTTTGCCGACATAAGTGGTAGTGTAGACATGGCCTCAGTGTCGATGTAGTTAGGTCGATGCAGCATTAATGTAGACGTTGCTTATATCGATTGTTAACTGGCTTTCAGAAGCCATCCCATAATGGCCCATGCGACAATACAAACAACATAAGCGCTCCTGCTGAGGGTGCACACTGCTGACACAAGGAGCAAAATGTAGACATGCACAATCAATTAGGGTGACCAGACAGCAAGTGTGAAAAATTGGGACAGAGGGTGGGGGGTAATAGTAGCCTATATAAGAAAAAGCCCCAAATATCAGGACTGTCCCTATAAAATCGGGACATCTGGTCACCCTACAATCAATGTAATTACTGCGGTGTCTGTACGGGGACCTAAGTTAGGTTGACTTAATTGTGTCGTGTAGACATTCCCCTAGTGTAGGCCAGGCCAGAGTGTTATAGCTAAATACAAGATAGAATGAATTGTGAGCATAAGTAGTTAACACGTATTTCACGGACCATTCAAGGTGAGATGGCCCTTTAACACCCTTCCAGTCATTATGGGGGGAAGGAAGGGAAAAAAACTGGCGGGGCGGGGGGGAGAGGGTTGTTAGTAGGTTATAGTTTCTTGTAATAAGCCATAAATCAAGTGTCTCTATTCAGTTCATGACTTTTTGTGCCTACCAAAGTTATGAATTTAAGCTCCCAAGCTTGTCTTTTGAAGGTGTTGTGCAGGTTTCCTTTGAGAATGAGGGCTGAGAAGTCAGATAGGGAGTATTCTCTTTGTGAAAAGTGTTCCCCCACAGGTAATAATAATGTGTTTATGTCTTTTATCATTTTTTCTGTGTGAATTCATTTGAGAGCACTGTGATTCTCGTTTCACCCACATAGTTGTTGTTCGGGCATTTAGTGCATAAAAATGAGGTACACCACCTGTTGTGATAGGCATGTGCGTACTGATGGATTTTGCAAGGTGTGTTGCAGGGTACGGGGGTGTTGATCATCGTAGTAGTAGAAATATGTCTGCAAGTTTTGCCTCTGTTGTTCTGACAGGGTCTGGTGTTGCTTTGAGTTGGTATCCTGGTCTAGAAGATTGTCAAACAGGCATTTTTCCCTATAAAAAGCTCTGGCCAGTCAAAGAGAAAGGGAAAACTATATTGTCAAACTAGAAGATTTGCTTAATACTTACATTTAAAAAGTTTTAACTTTTTCTGTGTCTGTAATAATAATAATAATAATAAAACAATAACAACAATAATTGCTGTTATAAGAATTTGAAAAGGTTTTTTTCCCCTTTGGATTAATATTTCTAGATATTCTAAGTAATATGGTATTGTGCTTTTTTAATTAATCTCAAAAGGACATTACTTTTTTAAAGCAGATTTTAAGCTATTTATCTTTCTTTTTTATTCTTTGATTAATGCTTGACAAGTTTAATTTAAAGGAGGCTTTTACGGCAATTTATACTTACAAAAATGTCTGTGCCTTTATTTCAGATGCACCTTGAATCTTAGCAATAAATGAAGACATACTAAATCATATTTTAATAGGATTTTTATTTATTTTAATGAACAATTAGATAGTTTGAAAACTGCTATCAGCTCATGAGGGTAGAGCATCCACCAGTTGTAATATGTAAAAAGTAAGGATTACATAGGGAAAAACACATTTAACCTGGAAAATTCTTCCCAGACTTTCCGGTGGCTGGCAGCTAAAACTGAATGGCTGGAGCCTACAAAGAAATACACACATGCACTCATGTGAGTAATTCCATATGTTGCACCAGGACAATGCATGTGAATAAAATTTCATGTGCATAAGTATTAATGAATTAATGTAATTAATATATTAATAACCATTAATGTATTAATGGATACTTTTTTCTGCTGTCTTACTCAGTTCAACCAATGGAATTGCAGTATGCAAATGAAGATAGGCAGGGCAATGATTGGTGGAGTTACCTCTGATGTCACAATAAGGTTTGACTATCTTGGGTGTTTTTTGCATTGGTGCAGCTACAAGGGTGCAATCCCATGGTGCTGAAGGGGTATAAAAAGTGACTTGCACTGATGTGGCTGAACTCAGTTTGCTCGTCTGTCACTTGGGAACAGAATGGGGCTTGTAACACAATATTGCGCAGTTGTGTTTCCATATAGAGGCAGGAGATTGTATGGGCGCATACACACACACACCCCCAATTAATTATGATGAGATCTGTGGCGGGAGAGGGAGAGTGTGTTTGAAGAATACAGATTTTGTCATTTTTATCATTTATAGTCAAACAGGAACCAGAATCTGCCTGGACTCCCGGCTGCTGGAAGGAGAACAACAGTTTCCCCCCTTTTCAGCAGCCACAGTTTGGTTTGCTGATGGTGGGGAAGATGTGGAGGCATTGTCCTTTTTCATTATTGCTTGTACTCTGGGTTTGCACCTGAATGTGAGGAAACTGCCTGTTGTGTCTGGAGAATCAGGAGAAATAACCAGGGTCGTGCTGCAGCAGGAGATCCGGGTGGGGTGGGTTCCAGATATCCCAGATCCTGGGGTTTTGGAGCCGTTTTCAGCATCTGCATAGCTCTTGCCTTGGAGGGCAGAACTATTGTGCACAAAACATTGCTCAGAGAAAAGCTCAGCAATGTGAGAAATTAAGTGCTGGGACCCTCCATAGCAATCTGTCATTAGCTCAGTAAGTGTCCATGTGGAAATGCCCACACCTTTGCCATGTATCCTTCAGCCAAAGCGTTCACACTTGGGTGCCTAAAGAAATGGGCTGATTTCCAGAGGTGCTGAGACCTTTTGCTTCAGTAGCACACCAGATTTAGATGTGTAAATATGGATTTAGGCGCTGTGGCCTTGCTGCACAGCTGGTCCCTACTAGACTGGGAAAGGACCAGTGCAGAGGTGCCTTATCAGTTAAGTTTAAAAGCAAAACCCTGGGGACCAGCATGGTTGTGATGCTGCAAATTCACTTGCTGGGTGTTGCATCCCTCCACCATCCTCTGTGGCTGTGAATGGTCTCTCAGCCTCACCTGGGAGCTGAAGGAGCTTGGAGAGGTCACTCCTAACTTGCTCCAGAGGCAGTTTCTTAGTCTTGTCTAGGATCAGAGCTGGGCAAAAATTTCAATTTAAAATATCAGTAAACTCTCTAATTCTGATGGGAAAACCCCAGGAATTTGAATGTGTGATTTTTCTGCCCTTGATTTTCAACCCGCCAAGCTAGCAGAATCTACTGGCTCCAACCAACAGTAGGGTTACCATATTTCAACAAGCAAAAAAGAGGACGGGAGGAGCCCCGCCCTAGCCCC
>NC_048313.1:22124861-22174566 GCF_013100865.1 Trachemys scripta elegans | reverse complement strand
CCCCCCCCCCCCAAAACCCCCCCCCCCCCCCGTTTCTTGACTGCCCCCTCCAGAACCTCCCTGGCCCCCTTACCCTGCTGCTCAGAACAGGGTGTTGGGCTCTGTGCCAGCCGGACACATGGCTGAGCTCCCCTGCACAACACAAAACCCGGTCCCTGGCCCTGCACAGGGCTGCCGGAGCGGGCTGCAGGAGGAGGAGCTGCCGGCCGGCTCAGAATGCAGGGAGGAGGAAGCTGCTCCGGAGTCCAGCCCGGGACTTTCCTGCAGCCCTCCCAGCCGCTCGCTCTGCCGGGGGAGGGGGAAATCCCGGACATTGTGAGTGCTTTACAAATTCCCCCCGGACGCTATTTTTAGCACGAAAAGGAGGACATGTCCGGGTAAATCCGGACGAATGGTAACCCTAACCAACAGGATTGAAGTGGCAGGTCTCTGAGAAGTTTCTGATACAAGTTCTTATATGCTTAAGGGTTTGAATCTCTAAATCCCTGTTGGGGGGTTAGTGGGGAGGAATGTAGTAGGAGCTGCCACAAACCTCCAGCGTCCGGTAGCACCAGGGCTTTGCACTACACTCTGGGGGAGGGGGACGTGTGGTATGACATCAGCCAGGCCAGCACCACCCACAACAAAGCACCTTATGTAGCACTCTGCGTGCCAGGCAGGGGCACAAATCATGATTTTATTTTCATGCAGGTTTGTTCAGAGGGCAGAGTCCTTACAGTAACATAATAACAGATGTTAAATACAGACAGGCCAAGGCTCTGCCTCGGTTATTAGACAAAGCCCTGGATTCTGTGTTTTTGCATTCCCAAAACTAGGAAGCTCTAAAGCAATGAGGACTGGCTAGTCCTGGAAGTTCTCATCTCTTCTCTTTGCTCTCTGGAGTTTTCATTTTACCCACTATATGCATTGCCTTTCTAAGCAGCACTAAAGCAAGAAGCAAACAGTCTGCAAACGTGGCTGGACTGAGTCGTCATCCAGGAAATCGGCACATGCCAGTCCCAATGAGGAGCATGTGGTCTGTTGGCCAGCACTCGCTCTGCCCTTCATTGGCTCCACCCACTCACTCCCAGGAGAGCCGTGCTGGTAACTTACAAGGGGCGGAGACTAGATGAGGAAATAGGTCCAGGAAGAAGCTGCTTGATGCTATAGACAAAGGAACAGCTTAAGGTTCTAATAAGCATCTGGGTACATTTCTGGGGATGCCTGCACTGCCACATAGTCCTCTAGTCTAGAGGAAGCAGCCAGCGGGCTTCAGATACTGGAAGTTGGGATCATAAACTCCTCCTTGGCAATTCCAGCACAGCTCACCGAAACCAGGAAATCAGTCTGACTTCTTTCTATGGCTTCTAGTATCTGACAAAATGGGAGGTGAGAAAAATGGGGGCTGCAGGGTGGCACAAATTGAGCCCTCTTATCTGGGCCATTGTTGATGGCAAATGGGAGAGACTCCCAAGGGAATCCTGGCTGCTGTGGGAGGGCAGATTAAATGGGACACAGATAACTTCCAGGAGATTCTATTCTTGCGTTATCCAGTCCTGCTGCAGGATGTGTGGAGGAGACACAGGGCTGATCCCATCAGCAGGCCAAGCACTGGGCACAAATGGGAGTGAATGGACCCTTTGAAGCCTTTCTGGTGGGTACCCAGGGCACTTGCAAAGCAGAAAGCTAGTACCAACAGAGAATTTGTTTTCTGCTATTCAAAAATAAATTATCTTCCAAAAGAGTTTTATACACACTATCCGGCAAGCTTGTTACAAGCCAAATGGTCCGGGCCTGGCTTGGATTTCTACCTCTTCTAGAGACCCAGTTTTCTCCAGGGTCTTTGTCAAAGGACAGAGGAATTGAGAGTGGTTCCTGTGCTGAGAAGTCATCGTGGTACCAAAGGGGGTGCCTGCTCTCCTCCCCTCGCTGGGAGGCTGCTCAGGAGAAGAATAGCGTTGTTGGCTTTGGGGTGCTTTTTCTGGCTTAGTTGATGTTTTCTTTTGTTTGAGGCAGAAGCATGACGCTTGTTCACCCCTCATCCCAGGAGCACCTAAGGAGAGAGATCCAGAGTCAGTCACAGCCGGGCAACCACCTGCAACAGCAATCACTTCGCGCCCAAACAGGGACTTGGGGAGTGGGTTTGAAAAGTACTCAGTGTTCAGCACTTCCCACTGAGGACAATGGAGAATCCCCTCCCCCCCACAGAGAATCCCCCCTCTTCCCATGTAGAACCCCTATTCCCCCATGGAGTATCCCCCTGCCCCCAATGGATAATCCCCTTCTCCCCATGGAAAATCCCTCCACCCCCAATGGAGAATCCCCCTCCCTCCATAGAGCATCCACTGTCCCCAATGGAGAACCCCTCCCCCCCAAGGAAAATCCCCCTTCTTCCCATGGACAGTCCTCCCCACAGAAAACTCCCGATGCCCCCAGTGGAGACTCCCCCTCCCCCACCGAATGAGAAGTGGGGGCAAAAGACATATCTGGCTTCAAGACTAAGCTTGATAAGTGTATGGAGGGGATGGTATGATGGGATAGCCTAATTTTGGCAATTAATTGATCTTTGATTATTAGCGGGTAAATATGCCCAATGGCCTGTGATGGGATGTTAGATGGGGTGGGATCTGAGTTACTACAGAGAATTCTTTCCTGGGGGCTGGCTGGTGAGTCTTGCCCACATGCTCAGGGATTAGCTGATCGCCATCTTTGGGGTCGGAAAGGAATTTTCCTCCAGGGTAGCTTGGCAGAGGCTTGGGTGTTTTTCGCCTTCCTCTGCAGCATGGGGCACGGGTCACTTGCTGGAGGATTCTCTGCACCTTGAGGTCTTTAAACCACAATTTGAGGACTTCAGTAGCTCAGACATAGGTTAGGGGTTTGTTCCAGGAGTGGGTGGGTGAGATTCTGTGGCTTGCGTTGTGCAGGAGGTCAGACTAGATGATCATAATGGTCCCTTCTGACCTTAAAGTCTATGAGAAGGAAGCTCCCCCCCACTTCTGACTCAGTGTGCACTCTTCTGCAGCAACTGGGCTGTGCTTAGAGGTTTGCCACTTAAGGACTAGTCTGGCTTGACTATGCTGTCATGTGAAAGCTGACAGGGCAGCAGCTGGTGGTGATTGCCTGCAGGTGTGTAGACAAGGCCACATCTGGCTAGCCCTCCATGCCAGCACACCTTGTCTGCCCAGAACGGGGAAGATGTCAACATTACAGAGCAGCATTGGAACCACAGTGTGGTGTTGACTGCACTGCCCATTCGGTGCCTATTCTGGGACTGGAGACTTTGGTCTGTAGGGCTGTCAAGTAATCCCTCTCCCCAGCTGCTCAGAGACCCCAGTGAGCCAGGAACTCGGGGACTGTCAGCCCCCCACAGCATGGAACAGGGAGATGCTGTCAGATGGGCTCCCCAGAGGAAGTGTGGCACTGCAGTGACTGGGGGTCAGCCTTTGCTAACTGGCTGCACTGGTACCAGCGCTCCATGTCTGTCCGCACTGCCTGTTTGTCCACACTGGTTCCTCACTCATTCGGGGAGATCCTGTTTCCCTCAGCCTTGTGGGGGATTGTGCCAAGTGTGCTGGGACTCACAGTGCTTGTGTGGTGACCAGGGCCAGCTCTGGCTTTTTTGCCGCCCCAGGCAAAAAAGCCTCCGGCCGCCCCCCACCCCTCCCCAGCGTGGCAGGGGAGGGCGGCCAGAGCGCCGGGGGGAGGGCGGCGAGCCCTAGCTGGGGCTCCGCTCTCCCCGGCGGCCAGCTCGCTGCGGCTCCGCTCTCCCCGGCGGCCAGAGCGCCGGGGGGAAGGCGGCGAGCCCGCCACGGCTCCGCTGTCCCCGGCGGCCAGAGTGCTGGGGGGAGGGCGGCGAGCCCCGGCCGTGGCCCCGCTCTCCCCAGCGGCCGGAGCCGGAGCACCGCGCCGCCCCCCTCCAGGTGCCGCCCCAAGCACAAGCTTGGTGGGCTGGTGCCTGGAGCCGGCCCTGGTGGTGACCTCACTAGGCCAGGCGATGCTAACTGAGGAGAGGCAGGGCAGGGGCAAACCAAGCCACTGGGCCAGGCGATGCTGAGGAGAGGCAGGGCAAACCAAGACAAAAGGGATAATTTTAACTATTTAGAACTTTATAAGGCAGAACCCCCAAATTGTACCAGGAGCACAAATGATATAGACCAGGAGTAGGCAACCTATGGCACATGTGCCGAAGGCGGCACGCAAGCTGATTTTCAGTGGCACACTCACTGCCTGGGTCCTGGCCACCGGTCCGGGGGGCTCTGCATTTTAATTTAATTTTAAATGAAGCTTCTTAAACATTTTAAAAACCTTATTTACTTGACATACAACAATAGTTTAGTTATATACACCTCTACCCTGATATAACGTGACTCGATATAACACGAATTCGGATATAAAGCAGTGCTCCAGAGGGGCAAGGCTGCGCACTCCAGTGGATCAAAGCAAGTTCGATATAACGCGGTTTCACCTATAATGTGGTAAGATTTTTTGGCTCCCGAGGACAGCGTTATATCGAGGTAGAGGTGTACTATAGACTTATAGAAAGAGACCTTCTAAAAATGTTAAAATGTATTACCTGCACGCAAAACCTTAAATGAGAGTGAATAAATGAAGACTCGGCACAACACTTCTGAAAGGTTGCCGACCCCTGATATAGATTATTATCAAAGACTCACTACTTATAATAATAAACTACAGATTACCAACTCATACACCTTGTGAGCGTGTAGCTGCTGTACAGTTAATGCCAGCAGAACAAGAGAGTACTCTGCATATAGTGTGCCACATCAGAGAAGAATAAATTTTTCCTCGCCTTGGCGGTAAGTCCAGCTCCACTCTTGCTGTCCTGTTCTTTGCTTCTCTTCACCTTGAAGTGCTCCTTAGATTCACTGTTCCTGTGGCTGTACCTCTTTTCACCAAGTTTATCCACCTTGTGGGCCCTCACTTGTCATTAGGCAACTTTGCACTGTATTCCATCAAGAGATGTTCAGAGAGTCCCTTTCTCTGGTCATGTACATTGGGTTCTTTGTGAGTGGGCTTCTTGGTTATCATTTCCAGAATCTGTTTGCAGGATGTGTGATTGCGGAGCCATTGGCCATCATCTTGGAAAACTCATGGCGATCGGAGGAGGTCCCGGATGACTGGAAAAAGGCTAATGTAGTGCCCATCTTTAAAAAAGGGAAGAAGGAGGATCCGGGGAACTACAGGCCGGTCAGCCTCACCTCAGTCCCTGGAAAAATCATGGAGCAGGTCCTCAAGGAATCCATTATGAAACACTTAGAGGAGAGGAAAGTGATCAGGAACAGTCAGCGTGGATTCACCAAGGGGAAGTCGTGCCTGACTAACCTAATTGCCTTCTATGATGAGATAACTGGCTCTGTGGATGAGGGGAAAGCAGTGGATGTGTTATTCCTTGACTTTAGCAAAGCTTTTGATACGGTCTCCCACAGTAGTCTTGCCGCCAAGTTAAAGAAGTATGGGCTGGATAAATGGACTGTAAGGTGGATAGAAAGCTGGCTAGGTCGTCGGGCTCAACGGGTAGTGATCAATGGCTCCATGTCTAGTTGGCAGCCGGTTTCAAGCGGAGTGCCCCAAGGATCGGTCCTGGGGCTGGTTTTGTTTAATATCTTTATTAATGATCTGGAGGATGGTGTGGACTGCACTCTCAGCAAGTTTGCAGATGACACTAAACTGGGAGGCGTGGTACATACACTGGAGGGTAGGGATTGGATAAAGAGGGATCTAGACAAATTAGAGGATTGGGCCAAAAAAAACTTGATGAGGTTCAACAAGGACAAGGGCAGAGTCCTGCACTTAGGACGGAAGAATCCTATGAACTGTTACAGACTAGGAACCGAATTGCTAGGTAGCAGTTCTGCAGAAAAGGACCTAGGGGTCACAGTGGACGAGAAGCTGGATATGAGTTAACAGTGTGCTCTTGTTCTCAAGAAGGCTAATGGCATTTTGGGCTGTATAAGTAGGGGCATTGCCAGCAGATCGAGCAATGTGATCATTCCCCTCTATTCGACGTTGGTGAGGCCTCATCTGGAGTACTGTGTCCAGTTTTGGGCCCCACACTACAAGAAGGATGTGGAAAAATTGGAAAGAATCCAGCGGAGGGCAACAAAAATTATTAGGGGTCTGGAGCACATGACTTATGAGGAGAGGCTGAAGGAACTGGGATTGTTTAGTCTCCAGAAGAGAAGAATGAGGGGGGATTTGATAGCTGCTTTCAACTACCTGAAGGGGGGTTCCAAAGAGGATGGAGCTCAGCTGTTCTCAGTGGTGGCAGATGACAGAACAAGGAGCAATGGTCTCAAGTTGCAGTGGGGGAGGTCTAGGTTGGATGTAAGGAAACACTATTTCACTAAATCATCCCAGCCAGGGCTTTGTCAAGCCGGGCCTTAAAAACCTCCAAGGAAGGAGATTCCACCACCTCCCTAGGTAACGCATTCCAGTGCTTCACCACCCTCCTAGTGAAATAGTGTTTCCTAACATCCAATCTAGACTTCCCCCATTGCAACTTAAGACCATTACTCCTTGTTCTGTCATCTGCTACCACTGAGAACAGTCTAGATCCATCCTCTTTGGAGCCCCCTTTCAGGTAGTTGAAAGCAGCTATCAAATCCCCCCTCATTCTTCTCTTCTGCAGACTAAATAATCCCAGTTCCCTCAGCCTCTCCTCATAAGTCATGTGCTCCTGCTCCATGTGCTTTACCTCCCTGGCACCACTATACCTCCAGTATAGCTCCATGGCACCCACTACACCCTCTCTAAACCTCATGACACATAGTACCCCCCCTCCACATACCACAGACTGATGTGGCCCCTGTCCCTCTTACCATCTCATACAAGGAGGAATGAGACACTCCCATGTCTCCTGCCTCAAACAAGTATGTGGCAATCTGCACCACACAGAGTCATCTGCCAAAAAGCGGTGTGTGGAATCCTGGTAACACCTGCCATTGAGTTATGCATGTCACCTCCTCCATTGTCACTCATCGCAGCTGAGCCATGACAGCCTACCTAGCACCAAATATCACTCTCTGCTGCAGAAAGGAAATGCCAACCCCAATATCACTGACCACAGATGGGCCTTTGGCAGCCCCAAGCCAATTGCAGGTGAACACAAGGCACCAAGCATATCACCTCCTGCCAATGGACTCATGGCACCCCAAGTCTGCTTGCTACAGTTGGGTGCATGGTACCCTGATGCCACCAACTTCAGAAGGTGCAAGAGAGCCCAGCTGGCACCTGCTGCAAAAGGGTGCGTGCCCCCACACTCTGCCTTCCACAGATGGCACATTAGCAACCTGTAAACACCTGCCATGAAATGACACAGACACCCACAGAGCACCTTCTGCAGTAGGGAGCATTGTATCTAATTTAGTTGGGGATTGGTCCTGCTTTGAGAAGGGGGTTGGACTAGATGACCTCCTGAGGTCCCTTCCAACCCTGACATTCTATGATTCTATCTATATACCCTCTGCTTCAGCTGGGTACCTGCCTATGAGGCACATAAATCCACAGAGCAACCCTTCTGGGTCTTGGTGTTTAGTGGCAGAATGGGAATTGGGAAGGGACCCCAGGGCACAATGATGGGCCCTGGCTCACTTCTTTACCATGATACCAGGCTTTCCTTGCACCTCATGCTGTGCCACTAGGAACAATCACACCCACTCTATTTAGTGTGGAGCAGTAAAAATTCAAATAAATCCGTAACAGTGAAAGTATAGCACCCACTAGCACCAGCTCCAGCACTCTCCACCCCCTTCCAATCTGTGGTTTCTACAATAAGGCGCAAGTCTTGCTCTCAAAAATGTACTTTCCTGAGGGCAAGTCTAGACTTAAAATGCTGCATTGGCGCAGCTGCACCTGTGCCACTGTGTGACGTTCTCCTGGTGATATCTGGACCAGTGGTCTGCTAGGTCACTCCAATCCTCGACTCTGGGAGCCAGCCTTACCCTGCTCTGCTGTGAGAACCCCCACTCCTGGGCTGTTCATGCACAGCCTCTAGCATGTAAGCTACTTGGATTGTGCAACCAAATGACACTAGCCAATATCTCTGGTACCAGACACAACCCTAGGAACCTCCGTCTTGCAGTGTCCAGTTATGCCTGCTGAACGCTGCAAGCTTTGTCAATTTAACAAAGAAATTGATATGTACCAGGCTGGTTATCCCAAAGGGAGTTTCTGACACGCTTCAAACCAAACGCACTGCTTCAGGTAGAATAAACAAACAAATTTATTAACTACAAAGATAGATTTTAAGTGATTTTAAGTCAAAGCATAACAAGTCAGATTTGGTCAAATGAAATAAAAGCAAAATGCATTCTAAGCTGATCTTAATACTTTCAATGCCCTTACAAACTTAAATGCTTCTCACCACAAGCTGGCTGGTTGCTCTTCAGCCAGGCTCTCCCCTTTGATCAGTGTTTCAGTCGCTTGGTGGTGATGTCTGTAGATGGAGGTGAAAGAGAGAGGAAGAGCATGGCAAACGTCTCTCCCTTTTATCATGTTCCTTCTTCCTTCTTGGCTTTGCCCCCCCCCCCCCAGGGTCAGGTGAGCATTACCTCATTGTAGTCCCTACTGACCGAAGGAAGGGGGGTGACTCACTCGAGAGTCCAAGAGACTCTTTGTTGCTACCTAGGCCAGTGTCCTTTGTTCCTGTGAGGCTGGGCTGGGTTTGTCCCATACATGCCCTGATGGGGTATGAACTGCCCCCCTGCTCTTGGAGAGTTTTGCCTGGGCCTGTTTTAAGCCATGAGGACACATTTTCAGCCTCATAACTATATACATGAAATTACAACCTATAACGTTACTATAACATCACTGTAACAACAATTACTAGAACAACAATGCTCAGTGCATCATGAGCCTTCCAAAGACACCCAACATGACAAACTTTGCATTGGATACCACACAATCATTTTATGAGGATGAACGTGGGGGTGTAGGGTGTTCCCATGAGGTACAGAATGTCACACACTGTAGCACTTAAATGAAGACATTCCTATGCCAGAAGGAAAGCTCCTCCCATTGGCATAGTTAATCCACTTACCCGCAAGGTGATAGCTATATCGAGGGGAGCAAGTCTCCTGCTGACATAGTGCTTGTCCACACCAGGAGTTAGGTCGGGGTGTGGATTTTTCACACCCCTGAGCGACATAGATTTACCAATATAAGTCTGTAGTCTAGGCCTGGCTGTCAATGATAACTTGGAAGAAAATTATCTTGAATTCTTATGGATCAATGTCTTATCAGATAAAGCACAAGATGGTTTATTAGTTGGTGTCTGCTACAGATCACCAAATCACAGTAGGGAACAGGATGACCATTTTCTTATGCACCCATCTATAATATGTAGGGGGGGGAAGCTGCACGGTCATGGGGGATTTCAATTTGAGTGACACATGCTGGAGGTCTCATGCTGCTGTTACTAAAACATCCTTGGAATTTCTAAACATTCTAGATAATTTCCTAAATCAAAAAGTGTTGCATCCAACAGAGGAGAATTCTATAGCAGACCTTGTCCTAAAAGATATAGAGTAACTGATCACAGAACTAAAAGTTAAAGGTAGCTTTAAAAGGGCCAATTTTCCAAAGCTGAAAACAATTATGAGCCAAATCAACTGGGAGGAAGAATTTAATCAGAAAAATGTGAATGATAATTGGAAATTACGAACACTGTACTAGATGCCTAAAAAGCCACAATCCCACAATGAGGAAGACGGCCATATTGGTTAAAATAAAACTGGTTTAGAGAGGAAGTAAAGGCAGCTATAAAATATAGCATATAAGAAATGGAAGAAAGGGGAAGTTGATAGTAATGAATATAAAAGAAGCTGGAAATGTCAAGTATAAGGGAAGCAAAAGAATACAAGGAAAAATCTATGGTCAGCAGCGATAATGTAAAGCATTTTTAAATATATTAGGAACAAAAATAAACCAAACAATGGTATTCCTCCATTACTAAATGGATAGGGTAGTATTATCAATAATGATGCAGAAAAGGTAGAAATGTTCAGTAAATACTTCTGTTCTGTATTTGGAAAAATATGATGTAGTTATATCATAGGATGATGATAACACCCTTCATTACACTTGTATCTCAGGAGGATATTAAACAGCAACTACCAAAGTTAATCATTTTTAAGTCAGCAGGTCCAGGTAACTTGCATCCAAGAGTTTTAAAAGAGAAGGCTAAGAAACTTACTGAACCATTAATGTTGATTTTCAATAAGATTTGGAGCACTGAGGAAGTTCCGAAAGAAAGCTAATGTTGTGCCAATATTTTAAAAGGGTAAAAGAGATGATCCAGGTAATTATAGTCCTGGGAGCCTGACATTGATTCTGGGCAAGATAATGGAGCGGCTGATATGGGACTTGATTAATAAAGAATTAAAGAAGGGTTATTTAATTCATGCCAATCAACATGGGTTTTATGGAAAATACATTCTGTCAAGCAAACTTTGTGTCTTTTTCTGATGAGATTACAAGGATGGCTGTATTACAAGTAAAGGTAATATTGTTGATATAATATACTTAGACTTATGTAAGCCATTTGCTTACTTGAGACCATTACTCCTTGTTCTGTCATCTGTTACCACTGAGAACAGTCTAGATCCAACCTCTTTGGAACCCCCTTTCAGGTAGTTGAAAGCAGCTATCAAATCCCCCCTCATTCTTCTCGTCTGCAGACTAAATAATCTCAGTTCCCTCAGCCTCTCCTCATAAGTCATGTGCTCCAGCCCCCTAATCATTTTTGTTGCCCTCTGCTGGACTCTTTCCAATTTTTCCACATCCTTCTTGTAGTGTGGGGCCCAAAACTGGACATAGTACTCCAGATGAGGCCTCATCAATGCTGAATAGAGGGAAATGATCACATCCCTTGATCTACTGGCAATGCTCCTACTTATACAGCCCAAAATGCTGTTAGCCTTCGTGACAACAACGGCACACTGTTGACTCATATCCAGCTTCTCGTCCACTGTAATCCCTAGGTCCTTTTCTGCAGAACTGCTGCCTAGCCACTCGGTCCCTAGTTTGTAGCAATGCATGGGATTCTTCCATCCTAAGTGCAGGACTCTGCACTTGTCCTTGTTGAACCTCATCAGGTTTCTTTTGGCCCAATCCTCTAATTTGTCTAGGTCCCTCTCTATCCTATCCCTACCCTCCAGCGTATTTACCACTCCTCCCAGTTTAGTGTCATCTGCAAACTTGCTGAAGGTGCAATCCATGCCATCCTCCAGATCATTAATGAAGATATTTAACAAAACTGGCCCCAGGACCAACCCTTGGGGCATTCTGCTTGATACCGGCTGCCAGCTAGACGTGGAGACATTGATCACTACCCATTGAGCCCGATGATCTAGCCAGCTTTCTATCCACTTTATAGTCCATTCATCCAGCCCATACTTCTTTAACTTGCTGGCAAGTATACTTTGGGAGACCATATCAAAAGTCAGATATCAGAGGGGTAGCTGTGTTAGTCTGGATCTGTAAAAAGCAACAAATTGTCCTGTGGCACCTTAAAGACTAAGAAATGTATTGAAGCATGAGCTTTCGTGGGTGAATACCCACTTTGTCAGACGCATGTGAAAAGCTTTGTTTGGAGAATGTGAGCCTGGCGAGTTCACATTCTCAGGCTTTTGCCCATCATCAGGATTGCTAGAAACAAATATTTTTTGTAAGTGAATGCAGATATTCCCACATAATCACCTGACTCCAGGTGTCAGGTATTTCTTATACATGGTTGGTTACAGGGCTGCTACTAGTAGGTCAGGCATCTGTACCAGATATGGACTGACTACAGAGCTTCCTTCTCAGAGAGCTACACACCAGATGTATTTTCTCTAAGATGCTTTAGTTGTTCTGCCAAGTATGGCTGAGTTTAGCTTAAATAAATATGTTACACACCTAGTGGGTGAACAGTATAATGCAGTTTAGCACTCCATTACATCTCCCCCTTTAAGTTCTACATTCCTACCATTTACAAAGTTTACACTATCATGCTATCTTTAACGTTCAGTACGGACCAGTCTGATTTCAGAGTGGTAGCCCTGTTAGTCTATATCAGCAAAAAGAACGAGGAGTACTTGTGGCACCTTAGAGACTAACAAATTTATTTGAGCGTAAGCTTTCGTGGGCTAAAACCCACTTCATTGGATACATGCAGTGGAAAATACAGTAGGAAGATATATATATACAGAGAACGTGAAAAAATGGGTGTAACGAGAATGATGAGCAATTATCAGCAGGAGGAAAAAAAACTTGTATAGTGATAATCAGGATGGCCCATTTCCAGCAGTTGACAAGGAGAAAAAAAATTAGCATGGGGAAATAGGTTTTACTTTGTGTAATGACCCATCCACTCCCAGTCTTTATTCAAGCCTAATTTAATGGTGTCCAGTCTGCATATTAATTCCAATTCTGCAGTTTCTCGTTGGAGTCTGGTTTTGAAGTTTTGAAGTCTGTTAAGCATCTCTGAATCATACAGGTTTTCTAATTACATGACCAGAACGCATAACAACTTGGTCATCTGCTGTAGCTGGTTTGGAATTCTTCCGTCGTCTTCTTGTTCTGAATCCACCATCTGTAGATTGTTCTTTCTGAGGAATAAATTAGATGTCAACAATTCCTGTTGAACTCTCCACTGCCAGTTTCCATTACATATGATCTGGGTGCTGAATTCTTTTTCTTTATGGCAGCTGGAGTTGTCCGTCCTTTTTCTCCATTCAATTTGACATGAACATGGTCACCATGTTCTAGATGTGGCAGTTCTCTATCTGAGTGACATCTGTTGTAAAAGTGTTTGTACTCGTTTTGCCTTTTTATCTAATTTGGTTACTCTCTTCATGTCTGGCCACTTTGGAAATATATTATTTTCCAAAGGTGGAACAGTAGTTCTGATTTGTCTTCCTATCAGGAGTTGTGCTGGACTATATCCAGTACTGGTGTTGGTGTTGATTTGTAGCACTGAAGAGCAAGGAATGGATTTTCCTGCTGTCAGATTTTCTTGACTGACAGTACAGCTCTCTCAGCCTCTCCATTTGCTTGTGAGTAATATGGGCTGCTAGTAATATGATCAAAATCGTATTGCGTTCAAAATGACTTAAATTCGGCTGCAGTTAAGTGTTACATTTGCTTGTGGTCCATTGCCAATCACTAGTTGTTCTGGAATACCAAAGTGAGCGAAAGTGCACTTCAGTTTCTTGATAATTCTGTGACGTTATCCTTTTCAAGTACATTTTTTTCTATGTATTTGAAAAAAATAGTCCACTACAACCAGGTAATGATGTCCTCTGAATTTGTATAAATCTGCAGCTAGTCTCTTCCAAGGTCTCTCTGGTAGAGGTGTTTGTAGACTATATGGTTCAGCATTGTCTCTTAAATTGATTTGTACTGGATGTCCTTTCAAAAGTCCAATATCATCCAATATGCCATCAAGTTCTTCCACCTCCCTCACTAGGTCCATCATGGCTGCCATGCTGCGGCTGAGAAGGTTCTTGGTCTTTGATTGTTTGATCACATTCACTCTGAATGCAAAGCTGTTGTCTTTGTAAGTTGTTTCTGTGGTAAACTGGCTCCGAATACCTCCAGAGTTAGTCAGGGCTGTGTCAGGTGACTTCAGCTCTGGGAGGGGCTGACAGCTATTGTAAGTCCCTTCTGAGATGACTATGATGTCTTCTCCTGAGTCAATTTAAAGTCAATAGTCTTGCCATGACTGTTCAGTTCACTCTCTAGGCAGGTTTTGTGTCATCACATGTGAAAGATCCCAGAAACAATGGTTCTTGATTGTCTGTAATATAAGTCAGCTCCCTGACTGCTTTGGTGTGGCAAACAGCTGCAAAATGCCTATATTTTGTGCATTTATTACACCTTGTGCCTTTGGCTGGCCATGCATCATATCTTGGGATATAAATTCTTCCACATCTTGTGCATTCTCATTTAGGCTGTTCGGCTTTGGTGTGTGACTGGAATTTGTCCATCTTAGCCTGGGAGTTCTCTCTCCTTGCCTCGGATGTCTAATGATAATGACTTGTAGCACCCATGCTGCATATTTTAACACTTCTAAGCTAGTTTCTTGTTTTTCAAGTTTGGCAAGTTGCTCTTTGTTTTCCTGTCTCACCAGCCCACATTGCTTTGTTATGTGAATAGCTGTGCGTAGGGTTAAATCTGGTTTTAATTGTAGCTGTTGTGGAAGATTTTTATCTGTTAACGCAATAACCAGCTTGTCTCTGATATTTTCATGTTTTGCAGTTTCAAAATTACAGTTTTTAGCCAATGTATGCAGAGCCCTTATAAAACATCCAACATTTTCCCTTGGTCCTTGAATTCTCTGGTGAAAACATGCTCTTCCATAAACCACATTTCTCTGATATCTAAGGTATGCATCAGACATAGCCAGAATCCTTTCATAGTCATCTTTGGGACTGTCTTCAGTAAAGGCAAAGGATTTAAAAATATGCTCTGTCTGCTTCTGCATAGCATAAATTTAAGAGCATCCCTGTGTATCTTCAGTTTCCTTATGGAATTTTGTAGCCATTCAAAATCTTGCAAAATAAAAACTGCTTCCAGTCTGTCCATTTTGAAGGTTAGTCAAAGCTGAAGTTCTCAGGGGCACTGAAGAGTGGCATGTGCATGAGATTCATCCTGCAACCTCGTTGCTTTACTCCTTCTGTCTGACTCCTTCTTCTATTTCTGTTCCCCTCTGGAACTAGTTTACTCCTGACACCATGTCAGGTGTTTCTTGTACAGGTTGCAGGGCTGCTACTAGGAGGTCAGGCGTCTGTATGAGATATGGACTAAGTACAGAGCTTCCTTCTCAGAGAGATACAGACCAGATGTGTTCACTCAACGCTCCGTTAATGTTCTGCCAGGGATGGCTGAGGTTAGCTTAAATATGTTCTGTTACACACAGCGCCACCTCGTGGCTGATCAGCACAATAAGTTTAGCATTCCATTACACTAGGAGCTGTGGCTTTAAGAAAAACACCAAATGTCTGGCACACCATGATAAAATCAAAAGCCTTGGAAGTGCTGTGCCCTATCCCCTCTTGTATTGGTATTGGCTTGGCAGGGGTTCCCTGCCCATGGAGTCCAGATATCGAGGGGCACTAGGTGGACAGGGAAATAGCTTAATCTCTGTTTTTCCAAGTATCACTTGGCAGGTGAGACTTGTAGTCTGATGTTCACTAATGATCTGGCCTGTGCAAGGCAGACATTTCCCTCCTGCTGCCCCCTGCCCCCGGAGTTGTGCATAGGGTCAGGAGTACAGTTACCAGCTTGCTCACCCAACAGGGAGACGAATGCTGCAGTAGGGCCTGATTCTGAGCCACCGGCTGCCTGCGTGCTGCTCCCTGGAGGAGCGGGGCTGAACGTCCCGTGTGATCCCAGCCAGCTATACTTTAAAACATATGGCAGTGAAATGCACAAAGGTGGGAGGAGCTGGGTGCGGCATAATGTGGGACTGATTGAACGCAGCCGGCCCTGGGCTGAGGCCGCTTCTCTTTCATCTCTGCAAACATCTGTCCCAGGGAGAGGAAGGAGGAGTGAGGAAGAAGATGATGATGGTGTGACTTGCTTAAAACAACTAGCCTCTCCTCCCCACAGCATCTGGGGAGCTAGGAGGATGGAGAGGTTGCAGGGCCCTGGCTTCTTCCTTATTTATTATGATGTTACCAAGGCCACGCTTTGTGCCCATGGTTCAATCCCAGACTCCTGGGTGCCCAGCAGATCTGGGCAGTGAGAAGGTAAAGGGGACAGGACCAGGAATCTCCCTGGATCCAGACACATCCCCTGCTCCAAAGAGCTTGTAATCTAAGGGCTCAATCCTGATCAACTGAAATCAGCAGAGAAACTGCCAGTGGCCTCCCTGGGAGCAGGATTGCAGCCCAAGTTTGACAGTTTAGAGAATAGTCACTCTGGGGTCATGCCCCTCTCGCCCTCACAGGCAGGGGGCAGTGTTGTTCAGTGCAGACAGTAGCTGAGTGCCCAGGCACTGGGCTGGCTACATAAACTGCCTTGGGAACCTCATGAGAGTGGATAGAGCAAGAGGGAGAACCCAGCACTCCCAGGGTGGTTCGACCTAGCTGGAGAAGAAAGTCAGTGTGGCTAAACTAAATAAACAATATGTGCTGCTGTGTCCCATCCCTGCTACACCCCAACCCCATTGTAGCCCCTCCAACGCAGCCCCTCCGCACTGCACCCCCGACCCACTGCACCTCCCCTCAGCTGCACCCCCTCACTGAACCCCCCCACTGTATCCCTGACCCACTTCAATCCCCTTAGAATCATAGAATCATAGAATCATAGAATATCAGAGTTGGAAGGGACCTCAAGAGGTCATCTAGTCCAACCCCCTGCTCAAAGCAGGACCAATTCCCAGCTAAATCATCCCAGCCAGGGCTTTGTCAAGCCGGGCCTTAAAAACCTCCAAGGAAGGAGACTCCACCACCTCCCTAGGTAACGCATTCCAGTGTTTCACCACCCTCCTAGTGAAATAGTTTTTCCTGATATCCAACCTGGACCTCCCCCACTGCAACTTGAGACCATTGCTCCTTGTTCTGTCATCTGCCACCACTGAGAACAGCCGAGCTCCATCCTCTTTGGAACCCCCCTTCAGGTAGTTGAAGGCTGCTATCAAATCCCCCCTCATTCTTCTCTTCTGGAGACTAAACAATCCCAGTTCTCTCAGCCTCTCCTCATAAGTCATGTGCTCCAGACCCCTAATCATTTTTGTTGCCCTCCGCTGGACTCTTTCCAATTTTTCCACATCCTTCTTGTAGTGTGGGGCCCAAAACTGGACACAGTATTCCAGATGAGGCCTCACCAATGTCGAATAAAGGGGAACGATCACGTTCCTCGATCTGCTGGCAATGCCCCTACTTATACAGCCCAAAATGCCGTTAGCCTTCTTGGCAACAAGAGCACACTGTTGACTCATATCCAGCTTCTCGTCCACTGTGACCCCTAGGTCCTTTTCAGTAGAACTGCTACCTAGCCATTCGGTCCCTAGTCTGTAGCAGTGCATGGGATTCTTCCGTCCTAAGTGCAGGACTCTGCACTTGTCCTTGTTGAACCTCATCAGGTTTTTTTCTGCCCAATCCTCTAATTTGTCTAGGTCCCTCTGTATCCGATCCCTACCCTCTAGTGTATCTACCACGCCTCCTAGTTTAGTGTCATCTGCAAACTTGCTGAGAGTGCAGTCCACACCATCCTCCAGATCATTAATAAAGATATTAAACAAAACCGGCCCCAGGACCGACCCTTGGGGCACTCCACTTGAAACCAGCTGCCAACTAGACATGGAGCCATTGATCACTACCCGTTGAGCCCGACGATCTAGCCAGCTTTCTATCCACCTTACAGTCCATTCATCCAGCCCATACTTCTTTAACTTGGTGGCAAGAATACTGTGGGAAACAGTATCAAAAGCTTTGCTAAAGTCAAGAAATAAGACATCCACTGCTTTCCCCTCATCCACAGAGCCAGTTATCTCATCATAGAAGGCAATTAGGTTAGTCAGGCACGACTTCCCCTTCGTGAATCCATGCTGACTGTTCCTGATCACTTTCCTGTCCTCTAAATGTTTCATAATTGATTCCTTGAGGACCTGCTCCATGATTTTTCCAGGGACTGAGGTGAGGCTGACTGGCCTGTAGTTCCCCGGATCCTCCTTCTTCCCTTTTTTAAAGATGGGCACTACATTAGCCTTTTTCCAGTCATCTGGGACCTCCCCCGATCGCCATGAGTTTTCAAAAATAATGGCTAATGGCTCTGCAATCTCACCCGCCAACTCCTTTAGCACCCTCGGATGCAGCGCATCCGGCCCCATGGACTTGTGCACGTCCAGTTTTTCTAAATAGTCCCGAACCACTTCTTTCTCCACAGAGGGTTGGTCACCTTCTCCCCATGCTGTACTGCCCAGTGCAGCAATCTGGGAGCTGACCTTGTGCGTGAAGACAGAGGCAAAAAAATCATTGAGTACATTAGCTTTTTCCACATCCTCGGTCACTAGGTTGCCTCCCTCATTCAGTAAGGGGCCCACACTTTCCTTGATTTTCTTCTTGTTGCTAACATACCTGAAGAAACCCTTCTTGTTACTCTTAACATCTCTTGCTAACTGCAACTCCAAGTGTGATTTGGCCTTCCTGATTTCACTCCTGCACGCCTGAGCAATATTTTTATACTCCTCCCTGGTCATTTGTCCAATCTTCCACTCCTTATAAGCCTCTTTTTTGCGTTTAAGATCAGCAAGGATTTCACTGTTTAGCCAAGCTGGTCGCCTGCCATATTTACTATTCTTTCTACACATCGGGATGGTTTGTTCCTGCAACCTCAATAAGGATTCTTTAAAATACAGCCAGCTCTCCTGGACCCCTTTGCCCTTCATGTTATTCTCCCAGGGGATCCTGCCCATCTGTTCCCTGAGGGAGTCAAAGTCTGCTTTTCTGAAGTCCAGGGTCCGTATTCTGCTGCTCTCCTTTCTTCCTTGTGTCAGGATCCTGAACTCGACCATCTCATGGTCACTGCCTCCCAGGTTCCCATCCACTTTTGCTTCCCCTACTAGTTCTTCCCTGTTTGTGAGCAGCAGGTCAAGAAAAGCTTTGCCCCTAGTTGGTTTCTCCAGCACTTGCACCAGGAAATTGTCCCCTACACTTTCCAAAAATTTCCTGGATTGCCTGTGCACCGCTGTATTGCTCTCCCAGCAGATATCAGGGTGATTAAAGTCTCCCATGAGAACCAGGGCCTGTGATCTAGCAACTTCTGCTAGTTGCCAGAAGAAAGCCTCGTCCCTTCCCCACTGCTCACCCTCCTCTACTGAATCCCCCTCCCACTCCACCCCCTCTCCACTCCACCACTTTGCTGCACCGACATTTCACCCATCTCAGGGATAAAAGGACAGTTCAGCCAAACTCCCATCCCGCCCCAGTCTCCTAGGCCCTGGCTCCCTTTGCTGCATATACTGTCTGCAACATGCCCCTTCCTTGAAGCCTGGAGCTAATAAACTGCCACATTAGATCATATTCCTGGAATAGCCGGGCTCCATAGCCTAGGCTCCCCTGGGTTTGCCGGCTTTACGAGTAGCGTGTGTGGATATGAAAGGAAGGAGGCTGCCCTTTGAAGTCAGGCAGGGTGAGGAAGACAAGGAATTCAGTGGGGCAGGCCCTGAGGAGGCTGCAAATCAGAACCAGATTCTGATGCACTTGCATCAGAAGGGAAGGAGGGTGAGCAGCCCCTTGTGATATGGGCTGCAGATGGCTCTGCGATGGGGCTCTGTCCAGACGCCAGGCACATTCTCAGGGCCTGCTCCACTCTGCCACACCCAAGCCAAGGAAGCCTCTGGGCTGGGACAGAGAAATCAATATAGCAGTGAGCCAGGCCTTCGAGCCCGCTGGCTGTGGGGGTGGCATCTAGTGCTGGTTCCGAATGCCGAAGGCTGTGAAGCCATGGCCCTGCCACATTCCCAGCCGTGGCTGCCTGTAATGCTGTGAGCATGGCCCACCTCATTGCTGGCAGTGGGCCCAAACTACAGTCACAAGGGTCCACTATTGGCTAGTCACAAACTAGCTGAAGAGAGGGAGAATGGTCAAGTGGTTAAAATACTGGGGTAGGTTCCCTTCCCAGCTCCTGTACTGATGCTATGTGTGACTTTGGGTACGTCACATCCCTGCTCTTTGCCTCGGTTTCCCCTTCTGCATAATGGAGTGAGGAAAAGTCCATTAGTGCGATAGCCCCTCAGATGCTGTGGTTAGGTTTACCATATTTCAGGTTCCCAAAAAGAAGACACTGCCGGAGCAGGGGAGGAGGAGCTGGGAGGGAGTGGTAGCTGGAGTGTGGGTACAGTTGGGGGTGCTGCAGGGGGTACCTGTGGCAGGGATACTTACTGGAAGTGGGGAGCAGTGTTGCTCCCTGTCACGGTAGCAGGCCGGCTGGCTCACGCCCAGGAGACAGCGACAGCCGTCAGTCAGCACCTCCCTGCGGGATCCCCCTCCCCAGGGCTAGTAGCCTGGGCCTGGGCAGGTGGGATCCAGCAGCTATGGCTTGCAGGGGAATGGACCAATCAGATGCAGATGCAGGGGAGGGACCAATCGGGAAGCGGACCAATCAAGGCTTTTTCTGAGCTGTGGCTTGTCTGCTCTGCAAAAATCCTGGACATTTCCTGTTATTTGAAAATCCGCCGGACAGAGAAAGAAGGCTCAGGAAGGAGGCAATGTCCGGGAAAGCCCAGACATATGGTAACCCAGGCCTGCACAACTCATAAAGTGGCGAGGGCCATATTACTCCAAAGAAAACAGCTGAGGGCCGAAACCCCCTGAGAGCCGCCAACCCCGCCCCAGCGCCACCCAAAACACAACACCGCGCCACCCGCCCCACAAAAACAACTCCCCCCAGTGCTGCCGAAACACGCCCCCCTTTCCCCTAGCGCCACCTGCCCCGTGGAAACAAACCCTCCTTCCCCAGCGTCACCCCACCGAAACAGCAATATTGAACCTCGGTAATTTGTTATGCGGGCCCCAAAGGTAGTATAATTAAGGTAAAAGAAAAATGTCTTTTTGCTAGAAGTAGAATAAGATCTTCCCCCACTTTGTAATCAATTGACCTGTTGAATGAATGAGGTGTGAATGAGGAAGGTGTGGAAGGCAGCACCTCCAGACAGCTGCAACACTTGGAGAGGGCAGGGCCGGCTCTAGGATTTTTGCCGCTCCAAGCAAAAAAATTTTTGGCCGCCCCCCCCTCTTTTTTTTCGTGCCCCTCTGCCCCCGACCCTGCAGCAACTCCACCCCTTCTGCATGTTGTGCAGGCCTGTGGTAACCCTAGCTGTGGTGGAGGCGGCCTTGGAAAGGGGGATGAAAATGCAACTCCTGAACACTGATCCAGACATACAACGTTATTCCCAGTCAGGGGGCACAAAGAAGACATGTGAAGTCTTAGTGGACTAGCCACACAAACACACACAGACCCTTTACACTACACTAGACATGTTTGCTGCTATAGTGATGTCAGCCGTGGGGGGGGGGTTACCTTTTACAATGTTTCTATGCTGGCAAAGCCCCCTTGTACACACATACAAGTGCTGTTGCTAGGGTCACTTGTTTCTCTCAGGCAACCATTACAAGTGGCTAGTATAAGTCGTGTCTCCACAAGCAGGGTCTGACAGCTTAGGATAGCTCTGTGAACCGTTTCTAGAGTAGACATAGCCTGTGAAGAGCAGCCTCCAGGCGCTGAGAAGTGGAACTGGGTGATGCTTTATACTAGGGCTGTCAAGTGATTAAAAGAATGTATCCTGATTAACCGTGGGATTAAAAAAATTAATTGCGATAAATTGCGTGATTAATCGCACAAGTCCACTCAGTCCTACTTCTTGTTCAGCCAGTTGCTCAAACAAGTTTGTTTATGTTTGCAGGAGATAATGCTGCCCACTTCTTGTTTTCAATGTCACCTGAAAGTGAGAACAGGCATTTGCAGGCACTGTTGTAGCCGGCGTCGCAAGATACTTACGTGCCGGGTGCGCTAAAGATTCATATGTCCCTTCGTGCTTCGACCACCATTTCAGAGGACATGCATCCATGCTGATGAGGGGTTCTGCTCGATAACGGTCCAAAGCAGCGCAGACCAACGCATGTTCGCTTTCATCATCTGAGTCAGATGGCACCAGCAGAAGGTTGATTTTCTTTTTTGGTGGTTTGAATTCTGTAGTTTCCATGTTGGAGTGTTGCTCTTTTAAGACTTCTGAAAGCATGCTCCATACCTCATCCCTCTCAGATTTTGGAAGGCACTTCAGATTCTTAAACCTTGGATCGAGTGCTGTAGCTATCTTTAGAAGTCTTACATTGGTACCTTTTTTTCATTTTTGTCAAATTTGCAGTGAAAGTGTTCTTAAAATGAACATGTGCTGGGTCATCAGCCGAGACTGCTATAACATAAAATATATGGCAGAATGTGGGTAAAACAGAGAAGGAGACATATTATTCTCCCCCCAAGGAGTTCAGTCAAAAATGGTGACAGAATGGTGACAGAAGCATGAAGGGGTATACGAATGTTTATCATATCTGGCACATAAATACCTTGCAATGCTGGTTACTAAAGTGCCATGCGAATGCCTGTTCTCACTTTCAGGTGACATTGCAAAAAAGAAGTGGGCAGCATTATCTTCTGCAAATGTAAACAAACTTGTTTGTCTTGGCGATTGGCTGAACAAGCAGTAGGACTGAGTGGACTTGTAGCCGCTAAAGTTTTATATTGTTTTGTTTTTCAGTGCAGTTATGTAAAAAAAAATCTACATTTGTAAGTTATACTTTCACGATAAAGCAATTCCATCATGGTATTTGTATGAGATGAACTGAAAAATACTATTTCTTTTATCATTTTTACAATGCAAATATTTGTAATAAAAACAATATAAAGTGAGCACTGTACACTTTGTATTCTGTGTTGTAATTGAAAGCAATATATTTGAAAATGTAGAAAAACATCCAAAAATATTTAATAATTTTCAGTTGGTATTCTATTGTTTAACAGTGCAATTAAAACTGTGATTAATCTTGATTTTTTTTTTAATCATGATTAATTTTTATGAGTTAATCGCATGAGTTAACTGCGATTATTCGACAGCCCTACTTTTTATCCAGCAATTTTCCTGCTGAAAAATGGGTGGGGAGTTGATCAAAGATGATTTTTTGTGGCAAAATATTTTTATTGTTTCAATTTTGTTTCAAATTGAAATTTTCATTTAAATTTTTGAAAACTGAAAAAAATATTGTTTTGATTTTTTTTCCCTTTTTCCTTTTTTTTTTTTTTTTTTTGGTCACAGCAGGAACAACAGCTGGGGTTTCTTTTACAGCTTTTCCTTTTGTCTCTGTAAGTTTTCAAAACTTCTCCAGCTTTGGCAAAGCCCTAGAGAGGCCAAAGGAGAAATGAAAATCGAACTTCAAAGTTTGGTGACTAGCCTAGAGTTGGAGAAATTTGGAAAAGTTACAGTATGGAAAAAGCAAACCTAACCAGGACATTCATAATTTTATTGCACTCATGGCAAAGAAGGGGATGTAGGGAATAGGAGAGAAAAGAGGAAAATGCAAATAAAGTAAAAATTTAGGAAATTTGGATATATTTCAAAAAACATTTAACTAAAAATTTGGATGAAACGAGCAGATTCCAGTCAGAGCCCTGTGAAATAGAATCAAATTCAAAACCTAAGAAATTTTTACGAACATATTTTCCCATTTTTTTTAACCAGCTCTGCTTACATGTAATGAACAGAGCAGGGGTCAGGGTCAAGGCCAGAGTGATTTGCTAGTCAGGAAAGGGGTTACAATTCATAGCCAGCATGATTGGTAACAAAGAGCTCAGCAGAGACAAGTTTTTTAGGGTGATCACTGGGGTGAAGATAGAGTTGCCAACTGTCTCATCGCACAAACCCAAACACCCTTGCCCCGGTGTGATGTTCCCCTCTGGTGTTATCTGGACCGGTGACCTGCTAGGTCACTCCAATCCTTGACTCTGCAAGCCAGCCTTACCCTGCTCTGCTGTGAGAACCCTCACTCCTGGGCTGTTCACCCACAGCCTCTGGCATGTAACCTGCTTCCAGCTACTTGCAACTGAATGACACTGGCCCATATCTCTGGTCCCAGACACAACCCTAGGAACCTCCGTCTTGCAGTGTCCAGTTATGCCCACTGGACACTGCAAGCTTATATGAGTTCATCAGTTTAACAAAGGAATTGGGATATGTACCAGGCTTGTTATCCCAAGGAGAGTCTCTGACACGCTTCAAACCAAACGCACTGCTTCAGGTAGAATAAACAAACAAATTTATTAACTATGAAAGATAGGTTTTAAGTGATTATAAGTCAAAGCCCAAGTCAGATTTGGTCAAATGAAATAAAGGCAAAATGCATTCTAAGCTGATCTTAACACTTTCAATGTCTTTAAAATTTTAAATGCTTCTCACCAGTCTGGCTGGTTGCTCTTCAGCCAGGCTCTCCCCTTTGATCAGTGCTTCAGTCACTTGGTGCTGATGTCTGTTGATGTAGGTGGAAGAGAGAAAGCGTGGCAAATGTCTCTCCCTTTTATCATGTCCTTTCCTCCCTCTTGGCTTTGCCCCCCCCTTCAGAGTCAGGTGGGCATTACCTCATTGCAGTTCCAAACTGATCAAAGGAAGGGAGGTGACTCCTTCGAGAATCTAACAGATTTTTTTGTTGCTGCCTAGGCCAGCACCCTTTGTTCCTGTGAGGCTGGGCTGGGTTTGTCCCATACCTGTCCTGATGAGGTGTGAACTGCCTCTCTGCTCTTGGAGAGTTTTTGCCTGGGCTTATTTTAAGCCATGAGGATACATTTTCAGCCTCATAACTACATACATGAAATTATAACCTATGACATTATTATAACATCACTGTAACAACAGTGCTCAGTGCATCATGACCCTTCCGAAGACACCCGACATGACAAACTTTGCATTGGATACCACATAGTCATATTATAAGGATGAACATGGGGGTGCTAGGTGTTCCGCAATGTACAGAGTGTCACACCCGCCCTCTGCCATGCCCTTTCCCAGTGCCATGCCCCTGCCACACCCCTTTTCTGAGGCCCCACCCCGGCTCACTCCAGCTCCCTTCTCTCTGTCGCTCGTTCTCCCTGACCCTCACTCACTTTCACCAGGCTAGGGCACGGGGTTGGGGTGTGGTATGGAATGCAGGCTCTGGGCTTGTGTGGGGGGTGGAACCAAGGGGTTCAAAGTGTGGGATGGGGCTCTGGGCTGAGCCTGGGGCAGGGGGTTGGGCTGCGGGAGGGGGTTCGGGGAGTGGGCTCTGGGAGGGCGTTTGGGTGAGGGAGTGGGCTGGAGGCAGTGGGTTGGGGTGTGGGAGGGGATTCGGGATGCAGGTTCTGGCCAGGTGGTGCTTACCTCAGGTGGTTCCGGAAGTGGCAGCATGTCCAGCAGTGTCTCCTAGGCTCACGGGTGGCCAGACGGCTTTGCGCGCTGCTGCTGCCTGCAAGCACCGCCCTCGCAGCTCCCATTGGCTGCGGTTCCCTGTTCCCAGCCAGTGGGAGTTGTGGAGTCGGCACTCCGGGCGGGGGGCAGCGCACAGAGACCCCCCCGGCTGTGCCTCCTCCTAGGAGCCACTGCCGGATATGCCAGGCGCTTCTGGGAATGGCGCGGAACCAGGAGATCGAGCTCAATTCCAGGAGACTCCTGGCCAAACCAAGAGGGTTGGCAACCTGTGCAGAGTTACATCCTTTACTGCTTAACGATATAATAAAGAACACTCTGGGGTTTCAGTATTTCATGATATGCACGTTGTTTATGGGCTACCCATTATTATTGCCGTTGCATTTTAATTGTGCAGCCCCGTGAGAGCTGCAGAGGCCCTAGGGGGTCTCTGTTTCTCTCTCCATTTTAATTTCTGTCTCTCATAACAGAATGTGAGATCTTGCATTCTCAAGAGGCGATGAGACCGCACTGCATAAGGAGAGAGAGAAATAAAACACTAGACAGATTCAGCACGCTTAAAACTTTCAGAGGCCAGTGCCAGGCCTGTCTGACAGTCTCCTTCTCTTGGAGTGAGGTCCAGCAGCCCCATCCAATCCCTGCACCTGTCGCCTCTATGCACACACGAGCTCGCGCAGCAGCAGAGCCCGGGGTTCCCTCTGAATCTGTGGCTGGAAATGAGATGTCAGAGGCCAGGGCTGCCCAGCCAAAGAGCGAGCGCCTTCCTTCGCTTCCTGGGTGCTGAATGACCTCCGGCCAGTGCACACCTTTCCCTCTCCCTGCCAAGCACCCGGTGCGTGCAGAATTACCACTTAAACGGCTGGCACCTTCTGCCCTACCCCATGTCACACAGCTTGGCTGGCACTGGCACTCAGTCATCTGGCAGGTCCGTCCCACATTCCCACAGCTCAGCTACAAGGCAGTTACTTCCTCCACCGCTCGTGAGCTGCCTGTAGCTTAATGAAAGGCCGCTGAGCCACGCACCAGCAGACGTGACTCTCATTGGACAGTAAGATAACAGAGGTTAGGCAGGTCACTTCAAACAGAGCTGGGAGCAGAACCCCAGCCTTACCCACCTTGTCACACCATCCTTCCGAAGAAATGGCCCGAACTGTGCGCGTGGCTCTGCTGTCTCTACTACTCGCTCCCGTGCTGTTCTCATAGCCAGGAACCCTCAGACCCAACCCTCCTCCAGTGCTCGCTCCCAGAGAGCGGCGTGTTTGCACCCCCGCTGCTGGCTGCTCCACCGCCACAGAACCAGCAGGATGAAGGCGCCGTGTGCGGTGGATCAGACAGATGGAGCGTCACACCCTGTTGATGACCCATGCGGATGACTGCAAGGTCCTCATATGAATTTAAATTAATGTACACACAAAAATCCGATACACATAGACAATCATTTCTGAACCGAACAAGAGTACCCAGGTGTGACTGCCGCAATGGTTTTGTGTTGCTACTGGTGTATGGAGGAGTGGGCTGGGTGTTGCACAGGGTGTGGGATGTTGCCTATGTCCAGAGAGTGGAGACCCTGCCTGAGTCAGCACCCAAGCAGTCAGAAGTTGATGTAACAAACAGGTATTTCCAGACACAAGGCGGAACATTAGCACATACGGGGAGCAGATGCCTCAGGTCACTGCTAACGAACTACTGAGCTTTCACTTGCAGTATGAATCCATCCCAGTTCAGTAGGGGTGGAAAGTTACTCCCATTGAATGGAAATTTAGTGGCCCTTGTATGAGCTGAGTTTGGTGGGTCTCAGTTCCAGCTCACTTGTCACAAGCCCAACATCAGCCTTTTCACTAACTGGTAGAATCGGCAGAGGCCCGACCAGCGTCCCTAGAACAGACTTTTCAAACTTTTCCGCGTCATGCCGCCCCTAATCCCACCTGCATCTCTTCCCTGCCCCCGCTCCCCCCCCGAGCCAGGAGTGGGGCCACAGCCCTGGGTGGGGGGCAGACAAAGGAAGGAGACTGAGACTGGAACTACAACTGGGGGCAGGGTTGGGGCTGGTTTTGGGCTGGGTGCGGAGCTGTGGCCAGGCCGTGGTCAGGAGGGGCCGGAGCAGAGCAGGGCTGGGTGGCGCACTTTCCCCACCCTCTGTGGGGCCCCACTGCACCCCCCCGAACATTCCGCCATGCCCCCCTACGGGGGTGCGCCCCACAGTTTGAGGATCTTTGCCCTAGATGAAGTCACCGGTCACAGATCAGACTGGCGGGGCAGTGGTGAGTAGGAAATAGATACTTAACAATCTGTTTCACCTGTGACACTCTGAGTACCTTTCCCAGCCCTGAAGAAGAGCTCTGTATTGCTCGAAAGCTTGTCTCTTGCATCAACACATGTTGGTCCAATAAAAGATATTACCTCCCCCACCTTCTTGCTCTAGGAAATAGATAGACAAAAGGCTCCATTATTTACTTGAGCTGTCAAGCCCAGTGCTTTTCACAAGTACGAAATATGCACAGCTTCTTGTATAAGCCGAAGCGTATAGTCACATGTACCTTTTTTTGCAAATATTCAGATTAGCGCATTACATAATTTGCAGGCAATGTCACTGATAGTGCTGCATAAAACTTGACAGGTGGGCCCCCTTGATCTCTAGCTGTGTGTGCCCATGTCTCTGTCTGATGGGATGGGCATGGTGCCCTGAGAGCTCACGTGCGGCTGAAGTGGCACTCATGGCTTGGCCAGTGAATTGCACCCACATAGGATGGCTGGCTGGCTCCTACCCTACATGGACCCTTCCTTCAGCAGCGTACGATTGCCTTGTGCTGCTTTGCAGGGCTCTCAGCCCCGGCAGCCTGCAGTAAGATTCTGGAGCCGAGGCCCATCCCCTGGAGTCCATGAGGGACTAACCAGAGCTAAGGAGATGCCAAGTTGGCTTCAGCACTCAGGTGATTTTTAATCTTTATTTCATGCAGCGAGCAATTGCATCTCTTAGGGAAAGTGACCACGTATAAATACGGAGGTCAGTATCCTCACCCTTTGTTTGTGCGGTGCCCAGCCCCTGCTTGGGGCCTGCAAGCACTAACACTACACACAACTCAAGGAAGAATAACAGCCTTGGACCCCCCCTCCCCAAAAGCAGAGGGGCTGAGCACCCACAGCCCCTATCGGTGAGAAGTCAGTGCGGGCTGCCAGGCCAAATTCCGGTGTCCATGCCAAGGTGAGGGCTGTACTTGGGCGACTCTCTTTCACAATTGTGGCTTGTCCAGCTTCCGGGGGAGAATCCCAGCATTCAGTCTCCAAGAACACACCTGCCTGGAGGCAGAGGAGGCCGATTCCCAGCACATGATACCAGCTGCTCCCAAGGGGAGGTGCTTTCTCCTAGTTTCCTGTGCGAGTTCATGTGAGGTTGCATCAAGGCGCACTAGAGTGGGCCAGGATTCTGGAAGGTGCTGGGGAAGCAGAGCGCCTTCCCCTCCCACTGATTCTAGCTGGGCGCTGTGGAGACCCAGTGCCTCCGAAAATCAATGTGGGGTCACTGCAAGCACCAAATTGAAAAAAGGACTCCGGGGGCTGTTGGACTGGTGACAGCAGGGCTCACTGAGCATTGGCCTGGGACTCGGATGTGAGTTCAGTTCCTGCTCTGCCATGGCTCCGTGGGTGACTTTGAGCCAGTCACTTTACCTGGAGTCTCTGGACCTCAGCTCCCCGTCTGCGACTAGGGATAACCATCCACACGTGCTCCTAATCCTTGCCTTGTTTGTCTCACCTATTCACACAGCAAATCTGCAGGGCCTGGGCCAACCCCACTGATGTGGCTACAGAATGCCCAGCCCAATGGAGCTTTTGCAGTTCCAACAGTAAACACCCATTCATGATGCTCGTCAAAAACTAACAGGATGCAAAGCACCAGTATTAGTATGCTGGGTGTGACTAGAGAGCTATTAAAGGTAACACCTCCTGCAGATAAGAGTCACCCCACAGTTATTCAGACATGTTAATGGCTCATTCAACATTTTTTGCGTCTCGCCCCCCTACTTTTTTAAAGGAAATTAAATGCAAATATATTAATGAATGCAGCTCACTCCCTCTCTGTCAGATCCCAGGGCCCTTTCCATGCCATTCAGATATGAAACACTGACTAGTTTCAAAGACATTCCTTTGGGTTTAAATGAATGCAGCTGAAATCCTAAGAGCCAGATTCCTTGCAGGGATCATAAACCGGTGGATATTTTATTGATCACTAGGGCAAGGCTGTGTAATTTTATCTGTGTTTTAACTTTAATCCTGACCAATGTTAAGTACTTGCCTTCCTGCTTTGTATTGGCGCTTCCCTCCCTCCCCACCCCTCAGTCCCCAGCCCCCACCCATCCACCCACCCTCACCCCGTGGGGACGGCTCAGAGTTAAATGCTGTGCACTTTACTAAAAAGATAAAAGATGTCACTGAAACTACTGTCTGGAACTCCCATAGAGGGAACAGGGAAGGCCATTTCTTTCAGCGAAATTAGCCAAGCCCTGAAAAAACCTGCCTCTAGACCCTTTGATGCCCCCGAATCCCCAAATCCTCCTCAAGTTGGGAACATGGAAGGTCAGAGGGGAGTCCACTGGCAGTAATGGTTGGAGAGGCCATGTTGCTCCATGATGAGGATCACAAGCAATGGCATCTCCCAGTTTTCCCAGCGCCTGGCTGGCCAAGATCAGTGCCGGGGTGCAGAGTAGCTGGCCAAAGAATGAGGCGATGCCGGTAGGAAGAGAAAACAGCTTTGGAAACGGACCACAATCATAGGAGCCCCTGTTGTTGACAACAACAGCCCTCCGTTTGTTAAGCTACTCCACAGCCGCGGGGGGCCCTCTGAACTCCTCTCTGCCAAACTAACCCATCCACTTCCTCCTGCTGCTGGCTGGAAGGCTGTGGCCCAGCCTGTCAGACCACAGACCACGTGTGATCTGCACATCCATGGCTCGAGGCTTCAGGATTGCAACTCATTACAGCTAGGAAGGAAGGCACATGCCCTGAAAAAGCTCCAGCTAGTACAACATCCAAATAAAGGCCCCGGGAGGCAGGGGAAGGAGGGGTGCACTGCTCTCCCCACTGAATACAGCGGAGTCTGGGACTGGCCCCAGCTTCCTGAGAGCTGCCTCCACAACAGTGACTGCCCACGACAGTTCTGCTGCACAAGAGCAATGGAATTTTCCATCACTAGGGTCACTTTGCGTTTCTACAGCCCCTTCCACTCACAGAACTCAATGCACTTCACTCATGAGCACAGAAGGAAGAACCCCCTCTCCCCCAGGGTTGGACAGGAACCATGGAATTCGCAGCTAGAGGTGGGCCACATTTTTTGGACAGTATATCCAGAGGCCTCATTCCCGAGTGTTTGCAAAGTGCTTTGAGGGGAAGGGGCTGTAGAAATGACAATTGTTATTAATTATCGGCAATGATTGGTTACTAATCAGCATGCTCCTCAGAAGTGGAGCTGGGAAAAGGTACTGACAAACCCCAAACGGTTGCCTCACATCCTCACACAAATAGATCCCGCCAAGCTAATTTGATACCTTTCTTTGATGAGATCACAAGCTTAGTTGATAAAGGTACTAGTGTTGTCGTAATATACTTAGACGTCCATAAGGCATTTGACTTGGTACCGCACAACATTTGGATTAAAAAACTAGAAAGCTATAAAATTAACATGGCCCACATTAAATGGATTAAAAACTGACTAACAGATAGATCTCAAAATGTAATTGTAAACGGGGGAGCTTCAAGCGGATACAGTTCCAGCAAAGTCCTGCAGGAATTGGTTATGGCCCTAAGCTATTTAACATTTTTATCAATGACCTGGAAGAAAACATAAAATCATCACTAATAAAGTTTGCAGATGACACAAAACTTGGGGGAGTGGTAAATAATGAAGAGGACAGGTCACTGATCTAGATCAATTGGTAATAGGGTGACCAGATGTCCAGATTTTATAGGGACAGTCCCAATTTTTCACATTCGCTGTCTGGTCATCCTACTTGGTAAATAATGCACTTGCAAACAATATGTGTTTCAATACAGCTAAATGTAAATGCATGCATCTGGAACCAAAGACTGCAGGCCGTATTTATAAGATGGAGGACTCTATCTTGGGAAGCAGTCACTCTGTTAAAGATTTGGATGGTGGATAATCAGCTGAACATGCGCTCCCAGTGCGACGCTGTGGCCAAAAGAGCTAATGTGATCCTGGGATGCATAAACAAGGGAAACTCGAAGGAAAGTAGAGAGGTTATTTTACCTCTGTATTTGGCACTGGTACTGCGGGAAGCTTGTGTCCAAATCTGGTGCCCAAAATTCAGGAAGGATGTGGATGAATTGGAGGGTTCAGAGATGCGCCATGCGGATGATTAAAGGATTAGAAAACCTGCTTTATAATGATAGACTCAAAGAGCTCGATCTATTTAGCTTGACAAAGAGAAGGTTAAGGGGTGATTTGATTAGTTCTACAGCACGTATCTACATGGAGAACAAATATTTGTTAATGGGCTCTTCAATCTAGCAGGGAAAGGTCTAACGTGATCCAGTGACTGGAAGTTGAAGGCAGACAAATTCAGACCGGAAATAAGGCATACATTTTTAACAGCGAGAGTAATTAACCACTGGAACAACTTACCAAGGGTCATGGTAGTTTCTCCGTGACTGAAAAATGTTCAATCCAAATTGGAAGTTTTTTCTAAAAGCGGCTCTAGGGATTATTTGGGGGCAGGTCTCTGGCCTGTGTGAACAGCAAGTCAGCCTAGATGACCACAATGATCCCTTCTGGCCTTAGAATCCATGAATCCACACGCGCACACATGCAGTGGAGTGATTGCTCCTTATTCCCCTCCCTCACACAACTCGGGATGTGCCCTGCCCCTCCGGTACCTCTTACCCAGCTGGAAAAAATGATGCAATGCCAAATGAATTGTCCCAGCTCAGAGCTCCCTGGTGCCTCCCAGAAGAGCTTGTTCTCTCAGGCCCAGATCCCTTTGATCCCGGATGGCTGGGTATTTATAATCCATCAAGAGGATGGGAACGAAGTGCAGGGGCCAGAATGAGGGGACACACGCACCCCCACACTTGGCTGAATTCAGATCCACTCCCTATGGGAGAGAAATTGGCTCCAGCTTGTAGGTGACTCTGCTGGGTTTTCCTAGCAGGGACATTGGGGTCGGCTCCCTCTGCCGAGGGCCCTGAGGATCAGAGGGACTGTGGTGGAGACTCCAGTGGCCCATAAGAACTTGGCTGCTCCCCAACTCTGGACACAGAGCCATTCCCACGTGGTGTTTTCAGGGTACTTGGCTGGTCACTGACCATGCAGCATGGGGATGGGGGTGGGGGGTGTACCTGTGTACGTCGGGAAGGGGGCAGGAAGCGACACTCAGGAGGGCAGAGAGTAAGCGTGAACACTGCAGGAATGCCCCACAAGGCTGCAGAGCTCTACCCTGCTCTCCTCTACCCACCAGGACACAGGAGCCCCCTGAGCTGTTCCAACAGTCACTGAACCCCCCATTGTGGGAGCCTCCCCCCAAGCCTTTTGTCCAGTCAGATGGTCTAAAGCAGCCCCGCAGCCGTGCTGGAAATCCTTGACATGTTGGTCTCCCTCCTGGGGCCCCGCTGCTGGTCCAGCAGTCAGGGGTTGGTGCCAATGCTGGGCTAGGCCTAGTGCTAGGGCTACTGCGATCACAGCCCCCTTTAGACCTAGAGACACAGCAGGGGCCATGCCATAGGTCTTTTCTTCCAAGGTAGACGTACCCTGCGAGCACCCGCTCGGGGCAGAGGCAGACGCAGCTGTAGCCATACACGACTGCCCACCGAACTGAGCAGGATAAGGTGAAAGCATCAGTGCCCTGCATGAGAGCAAGGGGCACTGATGCTACCTGAGCCAGGTAGTGAAGAGCACTGCACAGGCGCAGATCCAGGTCTGGACCCGGCACAGCCAACTGAGGCAAACAACAGCTGGTATAAATTGTATAAATTGTCATAGCTCCACTGAAGGCAAGGAAGCACTGAGAATTAACAGCAGTCAAGGCTCGACCCCTGGATATACTTAGATAAGACGTAGTCCTGCCATGAGTCAACTAGATGACCTCTCAAGGTCCCTTCCAGTCCTAGGATTCTATATTTAACATGCACCCTACAGGGCCAGCACCGTAGAAAGCAAAAGATGTAGAAGAATAAAACACAAAGAAAATCTGTTCTAATATTTCTGCAGCAATAAGAGTGAAACATCGCTACGGAAGGAATCTACTGTCAACAGACCCCTCTCTGCTACTTCTTGTGGCCTAGTGAACATGTTAAAAGTGCAGAGAAATGCAGCACCATGGTGATGGGCAGCCTTGTAAAAACAGCAAGGTAGACAGACAGGTATGGACCCACAGGACACTGCTTGAATTCTGCTTTGGCCCAGCCAGAGGAAAAGGCCCTTATTAATGTCTGACTGTTACTGAGGGTTAGAGCCTTGCAAAGAAAAATCCCCCCCGTGGGGCAGTGGGGGCTTAGCAGAATCCTCCGTAGGAGCCAGACCAGGCCAGTCTGGGCCTGGGGAGTCACATAAACACCCAGCACAGCTGTGGAAATTACAGAAGAGAGAATCCTTTTTGTCACTTTAAAGCCAAATGGTAAGGCAGAACTGCAAACAACACCAGCTTGACACTAGAGCCCCAGCTCGACTTTCCACTTCTCTCCCCCTGTGGCTGCCCAATTAACCCCATACCAGATGCCCCCTCTCACATGGGGAAGAGCCCGTGGACCATTTAACTTTCATACTTAAGAACAAAGTGTATGAAGGGCTCTCACTTCCAGCAGTGTAACCCCAATGGTTTACCCCTGAATAGCATTACACGGTTGCCACAGACCTTTCTTTCTTTCTTTCTTTCTTTGTTATAATTTTGCTGTACCCAACCAGACCAATCAGACAGGATTCTGTTTCCCTGATCCATAGCACGATTTTCATTGGCAGGATCTCACTGCCTTTTCCTGAGTCCATGACATTGTCCCAAATCGGCTGCCCAAGCAGGCGCGGATCTGGAGGAGGAAGCCTCCCGCTTATCTTCCCCTTTGTTGCCTGATGCTTTCGCATTATTTTGTAGGACCTCGTTCTAAAATAGGGGGAAAGGAAATAACTATCCTACAGAGCAGACTCCGATTAAGGGCACCAGTCCTCAACAGGCAAGTGCTGAATTCCATCAGAGGCTTTTCAGATTGGATAACTGTGTAAGGGCATTGTAAAAATACAATGAATCCAAGGAGCCAATTTAAAGTCAGTCAGAGAATATCACCCTTAACAGCTCCAGAATTCTTTTCCCTGGAGATTTTAAATTATACCCTCATTTTCTCCCCATTCATCAGGAAAAGGAACAAGGCATCAGTTTTAATGCGCTCAAGATTTTTTTTTTTTTCTGAAAATTGCGAGCTCGGTGGATTTCAAACATTCACTTTTCTTGCCAAGGGGCTCCCTCCTCGCCCCCAATGATGTCTCCGGCTTCACAAGCATATATGCACACTCAGCTGTTCAGCGGCCTTTGATATTTAATAGGCAAGGTTCCAGTGGAGACAAGTATACTGCAAACTCAGTAGGCATTAGCTGCTTTGCATTATGAAATGACAGCCCCATTGCAAACACGGCATTCGCTAACTGACCGGCGAGAGAGATGCAGCTTTTGTAACTAAAGAGCATTTCCCTGAGCGCTGCTGTTTCTTCCTTTTGCCCTCTACCTTGTAAGTTCCACTGCCCATTATTTCCCTGCCTAACTTGGAGCTGTCAGTTGGTATCATTGTGGCAGGAATGCACAGTACAAACAATCATCCATTTTGGAGACCAATGTATCACAAAAAGACCAGGGTTTCTAGCAAGCATTTTGGAGCCATCTGGGCTGAATATGAAACAGGACTATTAAGAACACCAATAGCTCTGTACTTACAGGACTGGGGGGATATTTACAAGAGTTATTTCACTGAAGGGGCTTTCACTCATCGGTTTATCATAGGAACGAAACCCCTGCCAAACACGGACCAGTTTAACTACATGCACACGCAGTCACAGAAACAGATGCAGACGTGCACATCTTAGCAAGCCCGACACCCACATTCACGCTGACACGTGGCTCAGCATTTGCAAAAAGTGGCCATTGATGCCAAGGACTTTCATTCTCAGATGTCCCGCTGAGGCACACAGCATGGGAAAGCACTCCATCTCTAGAGACAACCCAAAGCACGCAGGGCATTAGCGGCTTGTCTTGATCCAAAGCCCAGTGAAGTCATAGAGTGTCTTTGCATTGACTCAAATGGCCTTTCGCTCAAGCCGTAGATGCCCGAAACTTTCTGCGAACTCACCACTAATAAATGTTCTGCTACACTGTCCAGTTGGAGCAATAACAGATCTGTCCGTATTAACTTCATAGGAACAAAACTCGCCTTCTGACTTCTCCGTCTGAGTGTTTAAACTGCTGCCTCCAGCAGTCACACTTACTGCTGGACCATCTTCACCCTGGTATTACATTAGCAGAGTCACTTTCAGCACTAACGTCACTGGGATTGCACAATAAATCAGTGCTAATTAGGCCTAATAGTTAACGACCCTATAAAGGACACTTAAAGAAACACCGTCAATTTAAAAGCCACCTCCTGCCATCTGACTGTATTTCACCCACTGTAGTTGCGTGGGCACCCACACCTCACAATGACAGGCACAAGAGGCAACCAACTCTAGTTTTCAGTGTACTACCGTGTCCATGTAGCGGCATTCTGTGCAGAGACAGGTTGTTTCCATGCTTCCCCGGTTGTTTGAGTGCCTCACAGCGACAGGACAGAGACAAACATCTTTAAACAACAGGGAAACACCATTGTAAAATAACAAAAATTGATCTGAGGTGAAGGGCAGGTGCCAGGGTGTGTGTGTGCACGCACCCGTGTGAGTGAGCGGCTCAGAGCAGGGGCCGAGGGGTAGACATAAAACCTGAAAATACTTTTAACTTCTCGTTTGGACTGTAGATTTTATGACAATGGTGCCTTTAGAGTGTGTGACCTAAGGCGGTTTCTCTTTCCATGAATCCTGATTAAAGGCCCAACAGTGATTGCATCCGCTGCTTGAGCGTGCAATGAAGCCATGACCCTGCTGCGGTGGAAAGAACTGGCGCAGGACTAAGAGCAAATATAACGCTGTGGTGATTTGCAAGACCCCAGTGCATGGGAGGGGTGATAAATCCCCATTGGAATCCCTCTCACTGCACTGCTATCCAGAGCAAACAGAGGAGGGTCCTACCGAAATGGAGCACCCAGATACTGGGCAAGCACAACGCAGAGACTGGCAGTGATTGAGGTCAGGGATGGAGCTCAGGGGATTTCCACAGCCAAAGGGAGCAGCGAGCTTTTGGGCATCACATTGGAACAGCCCAATAAATACTCAATTAAATAATAAATGGTCAGAAGTTGCCTGTGATTCTCGGTGCCGAGTTTTCACTGGTGCCCATCACGAGACGCCTCACCCCAGGTTTGCAAAAAGAGCAGTTTAAATGGGGTGCCAAAGGCCACATTTCAGGTGTTATTTCTGCGCTGCTTGGCCCCGCTGATTTGCAGAGTGACGGGCACCTCCAGGTGAGGCAGTGAGGAGCCGGGTCTCAAGTTGGGCCCCAAAATTGTTTTCAGTGGGAGTTCAGCGGCGAACCTGCTTAGGTGATTTGTAGAGCCCACGAGGTGCCAATCTGCTGCGTTGGGCACCTAAAGAGCGTTGAAATTCTGGCCCTAACAGCCAAAGCCATTAAGTAATGAATGGTTCCAATAGCAATGACTGAGAACCCAGCAGGTGCAGAGGTAACTGGTCAGAGGGGTGCTGTATGGAACGGCAGAGAGTTCCAGTCACTGCTGCATAAACCTCAGATTACTGATGCCCCTTCCCAGGAATCACCCGGGATTTGGTTCAATTTAGAAAGTAAAACTCTGGCTCCAACTCCTGCCTTTGGGGAGCCCAGTCCAGGATCAGATGAAACTGACAAAGCGGGGAGCGGGGAGGAACACGGGACTTGACCTTCCGGTGGTTCAAGAGAGAAAGAGGCTTTGGGCACCAGGCTTCCCCATCTCCTGGCATAGGCGAGAGGGTGAGCAAGCCACGGGCCATTAAACAGAGGCCATACTCCCAGCTCCCTGCTAGTCCCTCCAGAACTGAGCTCTTCCCTTTCGCCTCACATTTTAGATCACTCTGTGTACAAAGCCTGTTATCCGAGGAAGGATAATTGCTTGACAGTGGTGTGTGGGTTTCATACACACTGGAGCGGGCACAGATTCCATTAGGCGGATCTGATACCTTGATGTTTGTTTAACAAAAAGGGTCTGTAGCTTCATATTTCAATTGAAACCCGTGAAGGGCCTGATCCCGCCCACACTCACCATTATGGGTCTGATTCTGAGCTAACTACTCCATTGAATTCAGCGGATTTACTCCTGATTGAAAGTGGGGCATTGAGAGGGGAATCCAGCCCCCAAGACAATGTATTTGAGTAAGGAGACATGCTGGATCAGGTCCTAATAAAAGAATTCATATCTAGAAATAAAAATCAAAGGAGAAGGGTCATTGCATGTTGAGGAAGTTTGGTTGCATCTCCCGGGGGGAGCAGAAATAACACTGACGTGTTCCTCATGAGCTTAGCCTCAACCTAGACCAGTGTGCACCATAGGAGCTGGACTGACACAAGGCAGAGCGGCCAGTTGCTGATTAACTAGGTGCTCCACTCTCCTGTCTGTCAGCATCCAAGGAAAGCCAGACATATTGATCCCAGCACGAGGGCCACGGCAATGAGGCCGGGAGTCCAGGAAAGAGGACCTGGGCCGATCCACGGGGATGGAGCAGGAAGGTGGCTGCCGTGAGCTGGATGCTCGTCCATGTGGGGGACTGGAAAAAGGGACCGGTCATTTCTATGGATAATGAGAATGTCCAGAGCCCCTGTCAATTAATGCTACCCAACATCCGGGAAGGGCTTTGGGGCGTCAGCCGATAGCTAATTATTAGAGACCACATCTGCTACGGCAGGATTCTTACACCTTTCTCAGCAGCATCTGGTGCTGGGCGCGTCGGAGTCAGGACACTGGGCTAGATGGACTGTGGGTTGAATCCAGTCTGGCAATGCCCACGGCCCTGTGTTCTAGAGAGGTTTATATCCTAGGAGATGACTGCAGCTGCCATTCCCAGGAGTTGGCTTTAATTATTATTACTATTTCTCAGTTGTCTCGGATATCCAGGGATGGCAAGGGGTTGGGATGGGTCTGCGGATGCTGTGCTGTCACCCTTCCTTGCCCTGGCCTCCCCATATCCCTTAGTGCACTTCACGGGACTCTCTCTGCCCCTTCTGCAGCTCCTGGCTGCCAGAAATCAGTAATTCGCTGATAGGTCTTTTCTCTCCTTTGTCAGTGGCTGAGAGGAGCAGAGCCTGAAGCCCAGAGAGTCCTTGGATGGCATTTGCGTGAGGCTGGAATGCATATAATATCCCGACTCAATGCAATGTCTGCAGCAACATGCGTATGAAACGCCATGTCTCCCGCATCCTCCCGGGAGTACGTTATTCCTGGCATACTACAGCTAGGCTGAGCTCCCATCAGATCAGAGGAGGTTACTGTTCTCTACCCTTTGAAACAGTGCTCCAGGAGCGTAACGGGGCAGCCTCTGCAGGCCTTGGCCCCTGTGCCACTCCACTGACTTCAGCGGAGTCACTCCTGATTTAACCAGTGCAATGAGCTCAGAATCGGGGACCGCATCTTACAAGAATGCTGCATTTGGGGTGCTCAGTGCAGTACCTGGGCCTGACTCGGTCTCTCTTACACTGGTGTATTGATTTCAGTAGAGCTGCTCCTGATTTAAACCGCACTCTCGGGCTACAATCAGAGGCTAATTCTGATTTTAAACTCCTGTTTTAAACCTTTCATTAGCTGGCCCTTAGAAACAACCCCCCATTGTCGCTGGTAAATTAAATCAGTTGCTCTAGGGCTCTGCTGCTCAGATCCCTCCAAGGTCCCATTAACGTGAGTGGCGGCTTGGCAATGAAAGCGATCCTGTTAGCTTCGGGGTCAGCTACCTCGCCTGAGCACCGGGCTCGTCGCGCGTCTGGGGTTTGTTCAAACGCACTGCACATGGCGGGGTGGGGGGAGAGAGGACATTTCCTTCCCCTGGAGAAGCTACAAATACAGCCGGGGAGGGGCCCGGAGAAGGCAGGAGGGAGGGATGCAAAGGCAATGCTCTCGGTGGCGCCGGGCAGCAGGAAGCGTGTTATACATACCTGTTGGCTGGATCCTGCAGACTCAGTGAGATGCTGACATGGACCAAGCCCCTTCCATCCTCCAGACAGAGAAGGCGTAGCTGAGCCTCTCGTGGGCCAGGTAGTTGCAGCTGGTGATCTTGTGGTCCAGCTCATCGCTCTGCAGCACCTGGTACAAGAAGTCTATGTAACGGGCGGCCAGCTTGAGGGTCTGAATCTTGCTGAGTTTGTCGGAGGGCAGCGTGGGGATGATCTTCCGCAACTCGGCAAAGGCATCGTTGAGTGACTGGGTGCGCTGCCTCTCCCGTACATTGGCGATCACCCGCTGAGTGTGCACGTCCTCGAAGGACTGGGGAACGGGGCTGCGCTTGCTGCGCTTGCCCTGCGGAGAAGGCGAGCCACAATCCTCCACGGGTTTGCCCAGCTGGCCACGCTTGCGGAGACATTTCTTGTGAAGCCGTTCGCCCTCCTCCTCACTAGTGACCAGGCTGCCTTCGGGGGAGTCTGGGCACATGCTCTCCTCTTTCATCTTCTCAGAACTGATCCCCTTCTCTCCCACCTGGCAGGCACTGGGGCCTTGGACCTCACAGGATGGAGGGCCTGCAAAGGCCACAGTGCATCTGGAGAGGCAGCCTGGAAAGCAGACAAAGCCAGCCCAGGGAGTACAGCCCTGACGTGTCCACTGGCCAGACTTCCCAAACTTCCTCAAGGCTCGGAGCCTCCCCAACCTTCAAGGAGCTGGGTGGTTTTTTGGGTTTTTTGTTTTTTTTTGGGGGGGAGGGCTAAGGAGAGGAGGGACATTTGAATAACTTTGTGGATGTCCTTTGCTGATAGGGCAGGGAGGGCTGGGGGAGGGGCCAAGCGCAGACCAATACAACAGTGCAAGGTAATGCAAACATCAGTGAAGCTTATGGGTTCCAGATTTCCTTCCTCCCTTCCCCCGCAACACACCCCAAGCCCTTAGGCACAGATGCTCCTGCCTGCTGCCCGGATGTCAGAGGAAGTTCCTTCTGCTAACCTGAGCAACAGGAACTGCAGCGAAGACGTTTTTTAACAGCCCTCCCTCAGCCCGTTAAAGTCAGTCACAAACATTTACTTCTATGCCTGATCCCTGATTTTTGATCAAAGCCTTTTATCTGTGACAGAGCGAGCTGGAAATGTGGAAAGACATGCTGTGAGATGGCGTGTTTTGGACAGAGCAAGACGGTACAGTCACTAGATCCAAGAGAAGATGCAGTAGGTCAGGCCATACTCTTCTTAGGAAGCCGGGGGATCCTGAACAACCTGCATGAAGCTGGAGTTGCATCTATCTATCTATCTATCTACCATAGTATGCAAGCAGACACAGAGAAACCCCAGCCCTCTCCTGAAAGCAGTGTTAACAAAACTGTTGACAAAAACCAATAAACTAAAAAAATCCCAAAGCATTAAAATCGTGAAACTAACCAGAGGTGTGTCTCACATTACCTCTCAGTCACTGGCTTACGGGTGTTTCTTGTGCCCCGTCCTTCATCTGTACAATGCCTAGAATATTTGACTCAATCCTGCATCTGGATCAGCTAGCATGGACCCCTTTGTCTGCACAGAGACTCACTGGACTGTTCACCTACTGAAGTGCTGTCTACCCTTAGGGGTGAATTTCACCCAGGAAGAGGTCTTTGTCCAACACTAGTGATTCCATTTATTATAGATGAAGTATAACAATACAGAATAATGGTGACATTTGCTAGTATACATTCAACCAGCGAACTTTGAATCTATGTTAACTTCATAGTTAATGGCCTTATCCCTTGAACTACACCCTAAGGAAGACTAATGACTGTTCTTCTGCTGGCACAAGAAAATATGTAGTACATGAGTGCTAGAGAGAGAAAAGATCTTTTCATCTCCAAAGTTTAGGGGAAATTTTTCCAAAACCCCTAAGTGACTTAAGAGCTTTAGTCCTATTGACTTGCAATAACACTTAGGGCCTATGTGCCTCTGTCACTTTCAAAAAATGGAACGTAGGTTTCTCAGTGATCGGGGTCCTTTTAAAATGTTTACCCTAAAGTCAATAAAGAAAAACTGGCCCATTCTGAGAATAAAATTGGTGTGAGAAAACAAAGAGAGCTGTGCAACATGGGAGGTCGTAGAAAGGAAACTGGCTGTTATTTCAGAAGTAGTATATGATTGTATAATAAGTGCTCATATACTACAGTGATGAGGGTCATATACGTAACTAGACAGACAGACAGACAGAATCTGTATCACGATGTTCCATACACACAAAAGGGCAGAGTTAACGTCCACATTTCCTGATTCATAAGTGAAAAGCGGTGTTAATATTGTGCACGGTGCTAATATACTCTTAAAATAGGGTACCATAGGGAATAAATATATTGGACAAGTCAGGTCCTGGGACTGCTCCCAGGAACTTCTCACTAATAAACTCTAGCTAGCTAGCCCCATCCACACCCCTCTATCTTTTGTGCTAGTGTCCATCACCGTAGTATCTGAGCACCTCTTGGATTAATTAGGTTGACCTGGTGAGGGCCCTAGTGCATTTAATGGAGACTTTGGGCCAGTTCTTCAGCTGATGTGAATAGGTGGAGCTGCACTGACTTCAGTGAAGCTGCACCAATTACACCAGCCGAGGATTTGGTCCTCTGGCTTTTCTTTTTTCAATTTATAATTCAGGGGAGGACTTTTCCCCCGACCCTGAAGGTCCTGGGTTTCCTCTATAGCCTCTGGTGGGGGCTTTGCGATGCCACTTTGAAAGCCTAACGTGGTCACTGACTTTGTGGGGGTGTACAGTGGATCAACCAGTCTACACCTGAACACACACACAGTGCACACCCAACCCAAACCACTGGGGTCATTGATAACCCTGAAGCTGCACAGTCAATGAACTCAGGCTCCAGCGCACTGAAAGGACCAGATTGGATGTCACAGAAAGCTCCCTGCTCCCAGCCCCTTTCTCGTTAAACCAGGAGCCAGTAGAGGTCACAGATACCCTCAAGCCCCACCCTCCCATTCCCTCTGCATACCCTGCCCCTCCCATTCCCTCCTCAAACCCCACCTCTACCATTCCCTCCTCACTCCACACCCCTGCAAGTCCCACCTGCTCCTACTCCCCTCTGTCACTGACAGAGACTCCCGCCTGCTCTCCCTTCAGCCCCTCTCACACTCTTCAACCTCTCACCTGATCAGGTTCCACTCCACCCACAGGGTTCCCCCTGAAACAAATCCACTGTTGGCCCAGGCTCTCCCTCAGACCACTGCCCAGTCTCGCTTCTCCCTTCATCCCCAGGCTCGCTTGCTCTCCATAGTCGCGCTGCCCATGAGTCCCTTCCTGACCCTGTCCAATCCGGCTCTGCTCTCTACACTCCACTGAAACTGCACTCACTTCCTGGCCAAGTCTCAGGGCCTCTTCTCCATCCTCCTCCGCCTCTGAGTGGCTTTCAGCACCACTGACTTTCATGATTCCGTCCTCTCCTCTTGCCTGTCTCGTTAGGTGAGTCACCCGTCTCCCCTCCTCTTTTCTGTGGGGGTCCCACAAGGCTCCATCCTTGGCCTCCCCCTCTTTACCCTCTCTAGGTACACTTAGCTGTAAGAATAGCCTTCGTGCCATCTTTCTCCTGATGATGCACAAACCTACCTCTCTGCTGATGAGCAATCACCCACCACCTCTTCATGTCTTAAACCCAACATGGCCAAAACGGAGCTCCTCCTTTCCCCCCATCCCTCCTCCTCCCACTTCTGCAGCCACTGTGGACACCACCACCATCCCCTAGGCTTTCAGGCCCCTTCCTGGGTGCCATATTTCACTTGGTCCTCACAACAGACCCTCCTTTTCAGGCCATTTCTAAACTTTGCCACTTGTCCTACCACAACAGCTCTAAATTCTGGCCTTTCCTCTCCCCCACACAGCCCAGAATCTACCCAAGGCCTCATCACTTCCCGCACCCTCCTCTGGCCTCCTCCACTCCTGCAGCCCCAGCTCTATTCAGAAGGCTGCTGCTAAGCTGGTCTTCTCCGCTCGTGGCTCTGAACACGCCAGGCCCCTAGTTGTGCCCCTGGCTACCCCTGCACCTTCACATCAAACACAAGCATTTTGTCTTTACGGTTAAAGCGCCTTCGTAACGGAAACCCCACCCTATTTATTCCCCACCATTCCCAGTCTCAGACCCCTCTGGGCTGTCTCCACGCTGCCCCTCTGAGTATAGGGAAAACGCCTGGATAAAATCCAAACAGCTGTTGCCTTCTCTTCCTCCAGGTGCCCAGATCACCTCAGCTATGGTGCCCACAAAGCCAGCCCGCTGAGCACGCACTGTGACTACTCTTCCCTCACTTTTGCCCTCCCCCATGCACACCTTTATCAGACTCAAATCAACAGCTACAATCCATGGGCCAGTCCCCTGCTCACCGCCCCCTCACTGGCCTGTGTGCTCTATCTGATCCCTGCCATGCTCCATTGCTGTCTTTAGATCATTGTCCGGCGATGGCTGGGGTAGGCTGTTACTGTGGTTATGCAGTGCCCAGCAAGGGGGTCCTGAAGCCAGCTGGGGCCTTTGGACATTTGGGTGCATGGCAGTGACAAGGCTGGAAGGGGACACTGGAAGGACGGGGTGCAGCCTCCTAGCCAAGAGCTGATGGGATAAAGCAATGACTGGCCCCAGCTGAGATCTGGACAGTTCAGGACCCAACCTGGAAAAATGGCCAGGCGAATTCCTCCACATAGGGAAGTATTCTCCTGTCCCCTCTCCTCCTCCTCCTGCACCCTGTCCCACTCTGCTCCTTCACCCCAGCCTGCTCATGTCCCCACTCCTTCCACCCCCAGCCTGTCCCATCCCCCTTTGCTCCTGCCCCCCCCATTCTACCCATGTTCCCTCTGCCCATGCTGCCTTTAGCATGCCCCTTGCCCTACTCCTCAGCAAGTCCCTGCGCTCCCACTCCCCAGCATGCCACCTCCCCTCTGCTCCTTCCCCATCTGCCCTATCTCCCTCTGCTCCCTCTGCTCCTAACCCCAGTGTACTCCATCCCCTCTGCTCCTTCCCCATCTGCCCTATCTCCCTCTGCTCCCTCTGCATATCCCTCGGCTCCTAACCCCAGTGTACTCCATCCCCTCTGCTCCTTCCCCATCTGCCCTGTCTCCCTCTGCTCCTGTCCCTACACCAGCCCTCTGCTCCTGCCCCTCCCCAGTGTGCCCCAGTCCCCTCTGTTCTTGCCCCCTCCGCCTGTCCCTATACCCCACCTCCCACATGGATGCCAGCAGGGAGGGCATCCAGCGACCAGGAGACCGTCTCCCTGCTCTCAGTTCTAGTGCTCAGAGCCGCAGCATCTCACGGCAGTCAGGAGGAGCATTCATGGAAAGTCTAGTTCAGTCTCTGAAGCCCTGGGCTGGAGCATGCTCAGTCCGTCTGGGAGATGATGCACGAGGTCAGGTTCTAACTGCAACAATACAAGGCAAAGCCGAGAGGAACAATTTCTAATGACCCCCACGACTGGAGGCCGTGCCCTGGTCAGGGTGAGGGGTTAAGTTGCTCATGCCATAGAGGCAAGAAGCAGTTGTATGTTCACATGCAATAGTCTCCGCCCTACCTTTGGATGCACAGACCGTAGACCTGGGGATGTCCCTTCCCTGTCTCACAGCCTTGCGTCACAGACTCCTACCTGCTACCGTCACCAACCAGAGCTGGCCTAGCTTCTCTCACGGGCCAGGCAAAGGCTGCGGGATCACCAGCATGCCAGGGGCAATCTCAGTCCCTACAGCCCAGGGCAGGCTGAGATCGGGGCCCCGTTATTGTAGATCCAGCAAACACAGACAGCCCCGCCCTGAGGCCCTGGTCCTGCAAAGGTTTTCACACATGCTGCCTAACCTTCTGCACTGTCCTCAGTGAGTCGTCAGCCTGTTGACTTCAACTGGCTGAGGAGACAAGCCAGGCATGGTGGGAAGGGCTAACATGCCCAGATTGGACAGGGGTGTAGCAGGCCAAGAGGGTTCAGTGACTTGCCCCAAATAATTCAGGAGAATGCTGGCAGAACCAGGAACTGAAGCCAGCTCTCCTGAGATATACCACACAGAGTCTTAGTCAAGCCAGTCCTCCTAAACTTCTTCTCAGCCCTTTGAAGCAATAATGTAGCGTGCTTCAGTATAGTCTGTATTGAATGTATACGCACCCACATACACTAACATTACCGTGCACTCACTCCATCAAATGTACATACACACATACACTGCTACAGTGCACTATCAAATGTATACACACCCACGTGAAAACATTTCAATTTTTTTAAAAATTGTGCAAAATGTTAATGCAAACTTTTAGTGAAAAAATGTCACTCATCCATTTATCATCAAATTGTTTTTCAGTGTTTGTGTTTCTCATTTTCCATTTTATAGATTTTTCCCCCCCAATATCAGAGGGGTAGCCGTGTTAGTCTGAATCTGTAAAAAGCAACAGAGGGTCCTGTGGCACCTTTAAGACTAACAGAAGTATTGGGAGCATAAGCTTTTGTGGATAAGAACCTCACTTCTTCAGATGCAAGGCTGAAGAAGTGAGGTTCTTACCCACGAAAGCTTATGCTCCCAATACTTCTGTTAGTCTTAAAGGTGCCACAGGACCCTCTGTTGCTTTTTCCCCAGGGCTCATTTTGATTGGTCGTCTGGTGAAAATTTCAGATTTTAAATACAAATTGCTTTTAATTTCAATCTGAAGAAGTTTTGCAACAAATTTGGAAAACAACATAAAATCAGATTGTTTGATTGACTGAAGCAGCACAGCGCGGAGGACACATTTGAATGTACTGAACTTACCACAGCCTTTCGCTTGTTGGTTTGTTTCCTGTTCCGACTCGTTCTGCTGTCAAACTAGGGAAGACTCAGGGTCACTCTTCATAGCCCTGGAGTGACCACAGCTGGAAGCCTGGGCCTGATTCTGAGCTAAATTACACAGCGTAAACCAGAAGTAACTTTGCTGGAGCCAACAGGGACAGGACAGTGTAATAGCCAGATAAGTGGGATCCAAATGGAGCCCATTGTGTGCAGTTCTGGTCCTCACAACTTTGGAAAGGGGAGAAATAGAAAGAAAGGAAGCAAAGAAGACACAAAGGAAAACACATGAGGGGAGATGGAGGGAGCTGACCATACAATATCTAGAAATGAGCAGAGGCAGGAGTCGGGGCGCTGGAACAGTTTGGATCGTGGCGGGGCTGAGAGACATTGAACCAAACTGCAAACCCTGTATAGGATGGAAACCACTTCAAGCCAGGGGGTGCTGCCGCACCCTCAGCACTCCTAGTTCCAGCACCTCTGTCAGGAGTGGGGCAGGGGCAGGGCCTATAAGTAACTTCAAAGAGCCAGTTGGGAATTAAGAAAGGGAATTCTTCACCGGCTCTGGAGACGGATGGACAAGAAGCACCAGCCTGAAGCAAAGGAAGGAAAAGTTTAGGCTGGGTATTAAGCAAGAACTCATAACAGTAAGTGGAGCAGACTCAGGAGGGAGGTGCCTGAGGCACCATTACTACAAATGCAAGAAAACACCTTCATGGGAATGAGAAGTCCTGCAGACTGAGCCAGGGAGGGTGAAAGAGGCCCTGACCCAAGCAGACGTCTGGCTCTACCCTCTCCCAGCGAAATGCACACCTATGCAGTTACGTCTGCCTAGAGAGGCCATGGGCTGGCCCCTCTGCACAGCGTTCAGTGAACTTCGGGCTAAGGTAAGGCCTGCACTAGAAACTGAAGCAGTACGCTGAACAAGAGCAATGTCACCAAAGCAGACGTGACCTGGAGGGGGCTGTTCTCTCCCTGTAGGTGAGATGCTGATGTCTTTACCATAGACTTCCTAAATCCAGGCTTAACCACCCAGGAAGTTCCCCCCTTGGCAGCAGGGTGGTGGGTCCCTTCTTCCCTCCCTGAAGCTAGGGTTCCTCCTCATTTATCGTGCTCAGAGTTTGAAGGGAGCTTGAGCCAGGTCCATCCAGGTAGTGGCTGATGCCTCTGCTTTTTGCACGGCCTGAAGGCTGGGATGGCACTGCCAGGTCACCAGTGTTGATCTCTGACTGGTCTCAGAGCCTGAGCAGGGGTGGCTGGGGAAGGGATGTGCAGCATCACGGAGACCGAGCTAGACCCCAGGTTCTTCCCTTTGCAACATTTGCGCTTGGATAGAATCACTTGTAGCAGATGCATCAGAGGATCCGCCAGTCTTACAGGGTCTGCGTTGGCCAGTGATATAACTGAAGTGCTCAGTCCCCTGGCTTCAGGAGATACCAGCAAGTGTCCCATGACTTCCCTGGAGGAAGAGGAGGCAACTGCCCACAAAGCTTTTGCAGCAAGAAAAGAATCCAAACTGTGGATGGTTGAGAATAACAAATACCCAGGACGCTGAAAGTACGTGTGTCCAGGACACCCTCTGGGAAGACCCAGGAACCACAGAACCACTCCAACCTCTGGCAGAATAAGCATTTCGCTCTGTAATGGGAGTGCTATGGGATGGGTAGGAGGGAGATTGGGGTATCATACGCAGGACTCTTGGGATTTTCTTATTCGACCCCTTGAGCCTCATCGCATCTGTAATGCCAGCCTGGAGGCAGTTTTTTCATGCAAACAGCGTAGGTAGGCCATGTCTGGCCCTTGGCCTTTGGAGAGGCGGCATGATCCAGGGATCGAGGATGAGTCAGGAGATCTGTAGTCCGGGCTGCTCCTGTCTCTGCTACTGGCCTGTTGTGGGAAATCGTGCCTCCCGCTTCATGCCCAGTGTCCAACCTAGTGAAATGGGGACAGTGATGCTGCCCCACCTTTGCTAAATGCTTTGGGACCTGCAGGTACAAAGTGCTCAGCGTGCAACAGCGCCACTTGAAAGGCCGAAGACCTGATTGCACCTGCAAATAATCCTGGACACCAGATCAGAGGTGAGCATTTGTTCTGGGCTCTTTGTCAGCTCCGTTTCTTTGGGAAGGGGACAAAAGTCATCTCTGTTTTATCCTTGTTCGAAAAAAGGAGGCTAATACCAATCAATGGGGAACATGAAAGGGAGCCGGGAATAGCGGCTGCCCCTGAAGGCTGGGGGGAGCAGCTTTGGTTTCACAGGTTTTTCTAGTTATTTCAGTGCTAGAGTGGAAACATGTGTGGTGCGAATAAAAATGCTAAGCATCCGCTGTAGCGTGCTGTTGCTCCGGCAACCGCAGGGAATATGGAAGAGCGGGATCACGGAGAGCCCTGGCTGTAAAGCGCTCAGGAGGCCTTTGATCTGTGCGCCTGCAGTTCTGATTGATGGCCTTGCAATTCATTTCCTTGTCAAAATGACATAATGTTCTTGGAACTTTCTGAACTTTTTAAGAACTAAAAGATGTTCCATGGAACGCCCCTCCCCCCCTGCCCCCAAAGGAGAGGCAGACGCAGGGGGATCGGGCATGTTACCCTGCCTCCTGCCTGGGGCAGGGGCGGCCCAAATGCAATCAGTGACATGGCGTTTGAGCAGTGTGGGAGAAGCATCAGTCCCCCACACCCAGGCCAGAAGTAGCCAGAGAAACGCTTCTGCATCCACCGCCCTGGGGATGCCCCCTTCTTCCCCATGAGCTAGAGCTTGCTGGGTACGGAGGGTTGGAAAGGGGACAACATGCCACTGTGTAGGAGATGCAGCACAGATGTTAGTGCTGCCCCAGCACCCGGTGCACAGATGCCAACCATTACCCACTGGCATAGACACAAGCACTAGCTGCCATGTTGTTTCCAGTTAATTTTCTTTCCTGGAGTCCTACATGTGAAAGTTTTTTTTTCCATCTGGCCATCAAAAGAGCAAAGCACCATGTTCTGGTGCCTTCTGCTGAGAGCTCCTCAACCCTCCACACATGCCTAATCATTCCTTCTGCAGGGCTATGGGGTCCAGCCCTGTCACTAACCTAAGCAGTGCTCAGGGTAGGCTGCTGCATGTGACAGAGGCTCAGACCCAGGTAAACAAGATGATGAGACTTACTCATCAATTAATATTATTAATAAGAGCAACTGTGTAACCTGAGTTTGATGGCTGAAGGCTGCCCTGAATTGAGGACCCACTCTGCCTCTTTTAATGTACATATTAGCTTGGTTGGAGGCAGGAATTTACAGCCATGGTGAATGTCATTTAATTACATTGGACCCATGTCATTCCCCACTGCTCTGCACCTTGTACAGTTACTTCCATCTGTGCAAGCCAGGTGTGAAGTGGGTGTAAAAAGTTCCCGTTCTGATCTGGCAGCGATAAAGGCAGTGGAGAATCAGGCCCATTATTGGCAATAAAATAGTAGTTAATATAGCCCAGTCATACTTTATATTCCTATATTGTCATAAGGAGGAGGGAGAAAACTTGTTCACCTTAGCCTCTAAGGATAGAACCAGAAGCAATGGGTTTAAACTGCAGCAAGGGAGGTCTAGGTTGGACATTAGGAAAAAGTTCCTAACTGTCAGGGTGGTTAAACACTGGAATAAATTGCCTAGGGAGGTTGTGGAATCTCCATCTCTGGAGATATTTAAGAGTAGGTTAGATAAATGTCTATCAGGGATGGTCTAGAC
>NC_048313.1:22104273-22124485 GCF_013100865.1 Trachemys scripta elegans | reverse complement strand
GTTGTGGAATCTCCATCTCTGGAGATATTTAAGAGTAGGTTAGATAAATGTCTATCAGGGATGGTCTAGACGGTATTTGGTCCTGCCATGCGGGCAGGGGACTGGACTCGATGACCTCTCGAGGTCCCTTCCAGTCCTAGAATCTATGAATCTATATCACCTTCGTGCTCTGAGGGATCCCAAACTGCTTTACAAAACATGCGCAGTAACAATGAAATGCAGCCGTCTCTGGGGTGGGGCACAACAGCCAAACTGGTCCACAGGGGACGTAGAGATCATGGCAGTTAACTTACTGAACATGAGTTCCATGGCTATGTGGTGGCCAAGGGAGCAAACACAGCCTTGAATGCATACGGAATGTAATATCGAGTAACAGTATGGAAGTGTCCTTACCACTGTGCATGGCATTAGAGAGACCGCTCCTCAATACTGTGTCCACTTCTGGGGGTCACACGTTAAAAAGACATTAACAAATCGGAAAAGGATCAGAGAAGAGATACCAGAGCGGTCCGAGGTCTGGAGAACCTGCCTGACAGAAAGACTGAAGAAGTTCAATCTATGTAACCTAACAAAGAGCAAGCTAGGAGGTGACTTGGTCATAGTCTGTAAGGACATGGAGAGAAGGCTTCTCATAGCAGAGGGGTCTTTAACAGCTGACCACGTCTAACGGCTGGAAGCTGACGCTAGATGAATTCAGACTGTCACGTGGCATGTTTTTACAGCATGTGTAATTAGCCAGTGGAACAACTCACCTAGGGCTGTGCTGGGTTCTCTGCCACTCGGAGTCTCTAACTCAAAATTGGGCACCTCCCTCTGAAAGGTCCACTCCGGCGCGACCAGCAATAATGGGCTCAGTGACGGAATCACGCCGTGAAATTTTCTGTCCTGAGTTCTGCAGGAGCTCAGACTAGAAGATAAAAACTATGAATCTATAGCTCAAGGTCAGAGGAGAAGACTGAGCCAAAGTCCTGATCTTATGAAAGCTGCCCGAGGATCCATCTTAATGTCTACACAGAAACTCAGATGGCTTCGTTTGAAAGAGCCTCAAACACTGTCATGCCTGGAAGTCCGTTTTTCTACCTACTCAATAGGAAGGGCTGATTGACACCGCTGGGAGTGCTGCCAAGGGAGCATTTCAACCATCCCATCCTTGCCCTAACAGGCTTCAGTGGTACCCACCAGCCACTGATCCCAGCTCCAGCTGACTCCATTCTTAGGCTCTGGGGGTTAGACTAGATGACCCTTGCAGTCCCTGCTGCCCCTGTGGTTCTAGGATTAACATGGGGGAAATGTCAATATTTAGCTAGATTTAAGTTAAAGTCAAACCAGTCTCCATAGGGAGGAGCTGAGGAACATGGCTGAATCACTTCAGGAAGCAGTTCTGTGAAAGGAGGCTCCCTTTCTGTCTCCCCACACTAGATTCACAGGGGTCTATCTGGGAGGCGTAGTCCAGCCAGGGCACCCGGCCTGCAAAGGAGGAGAGGGGAGTGAGGCATCTGAACTACACCTCCTGGGGATGCCATGGCAGCATTTCCAAACAATAAGGGTTTTTGCAGGGGGAAAAACCAAAACAGTTTTTTGCTAAACGTTTTCAAGTTTTGATTTTTTTTTTGCTGAAAAGTTGAATTTTTCCATGGAAATTTTTGACAAAAACATTTTTTTCGTTTGCTTCACAATTGTCGGCAGAAATCCTTAGTTTCCGCCTGTCTTCGGTCACTCACCTTTCACACATGAGAGTTCTGTTTTGCTGAGTGTATTTCTTTGTTCTGCAAAGTGTCTGCTTCCAGCTGGAATGCCTACGTTCTGGAAGGAGATGAGCCAGCACCAGAAAACCTTCACTCCCCTTTGACCAAGTTCTTTGCTGGTATATTTTGATTTAGTTAAAGGCCTTGTTGGTGAGCAAGTTGGTTTAACTAAAGGTGTGATTTTAAACCGATTTATGGAAACCACTGCCAAAGGCTGTGAGTATACAGTGTTGTAACCTGAAGAAGAGCTCTGTGTAATTCAAAAGCTTGCCTCTCTCACCAACAGAAGTTGGTTCAGTAAAAACTATTACCTCACCAACCCTGTATCGCTAAAGGCTGTGCGGATGCTCTGATTTTGGTAAACCAGGCTTATTTCATAGAATCATAGAATATTAGGGTTGGAAGAGACCTCAGGAGGTCAGTTAGTCCAATCCCCTGCTCAAAGCAGGACCAACACCAACTAAATCATCCTAGCCAAGACTTTGTCAAGCCAGGCCTTAAAAACCTCTAAGGATGGAGATTCCACCACCTCCATAGGTAACCGTTCCAGTGCTTCACCATCCTCCGAGTGAAATAGTGTTTCCTAACATTGAATCTAGACCTCCCCCACTGCAACTTGAGACCATTGCTTCTTGTTCTGTCATCTGCCGCCACTGAGAACAGCCGAGCTCCATCCTCTTTGGAACCCCCCTTCAGGTAGTTGAAGGCTGCTATCAAATCCCCCCTCACTCTTCTCTTCTGAAGACTAAATAATCCCAGTTCCCTCAGCCTCTCCTCATAAGTCATGTGCCCCAGCCCCCTAATCATTTTCATTGCTCTCCGCTGGACTATCTCCAATTTGTCCACAATTTTGTCCACAAATTTCTGTTCAGCTTAAGTTAATTTAGGAGCTGGTTTAAACTAACCCAAAATAAGGAACTTTTAAACCAAAATGTGTCCATACACAAAATAATGAAAGATCTGAATTAAAACTAGGATCTGATGGTTACACTGGTAAAAGGGCAGTGGGGCACATATTTAGCTAACCTAGTGCAGCTTTGTGTATGGACAGTCTATAGGGGTTTAAACCTGGCATATATTGGTTTAGCTAGTCTCTGTTATTTAACAGGTTTACCTAAATCAAATTTTTTAATAGGGAACCATCACACCTTTACTTAACCTGGTGCAACTTCTGTGTGTAGACCAGTGCAGCTGTCCATATTTCCGTGTGTGTAGACAAGCTCTCCTATGTCACTCACAAAGGCATCCCTGAGGAAACAATAGCTTGCAGAGGTGCAAACCGTCTGTAAACAGAGGTGTCAAAGCCTTTGTCTCATTGGGTCTTTCTAAGGGTCTGTCTACACAGCTCATGAAGAGGTGATTGCAATGTGGGTAGGTAATAACAGTAGCACAGACATGGCAGCACAGACTTCAGCAGACTAGCAAAAAGTTGTTTTAAACACCCAAGCAAAACTTGCGTGTTTAAAGTTAGCCTTTTAAATTCATACTTTGGCACCTACACCAACATGGATTTACAGTCTCTCCTTAGGAACCCACATTTGAAATGTTGGCCTTGCCGCTCCTTGCCTCAGTTTCCCCGTCTCTAAAGAGGGGATAACAATACTAAACCACCTGTGAGAGGCTAAATGATGCAGATTATTATCACCATTTAAAGGACTGTGGAAGAAAAGCCCCTACTGTCCTCTCCCTTATCCCTCCTGCCAATTTTATTGCTTAGGGTTTAAAAGCCAAGCGAAGCAGCAGCTTGGAGGTGCCAGGAGAGAGCACACCCGTGTCTGCTCATCACTGCTTCTCCAGCCTGTGGACTCAGCTGTTGAACCATTCACCAGGGTTGGCTGTGTACGACCACTGACCCGGCCCAGAGCAAATACACCCCTGGCTCTGTGCAAACACATCCCTGCCCTTCTGCCCTGCTACTGCCACGGACTTCCTCCCCACACGGCTGCTCATGGTTCAGTAGCAACAGAATTCAGGTGTCAGCTGATGGGGACTTGGGCTTTCTCTAGCTCCAGCCACAGAAACTTGTGCTTTGGAGAATGAGGTCCTGTCACCTTCGTATGGCTTAATGGGGACACGAAGGTGTCACAGATTTGAGAGGACATCCCATGTGAGAGAGGGGGATGGCACCAGGTATTGGCATAAACCAGGGAGTAGGGGGGCATCAGGAGAGCTCCATTATGTCAGCCACTTCCCAAGCATTCCAGTTAGTTCTGCATTTGAACCAGTCACCAGAGGCCAGTTACAGGCGGGAGTAGCAGAATTCCTGGCAGTTGTTGCTGGGCCATTGGGAAATGTGCTTTCGTCAGTGTGTGCAGTGAGTCAGCCAGTCATCATCAGCTGGGAGACATAACACAACTGACCTCTCCCATTCTTTCGGCTGGGAGCTAAGGGTGCCGCGGGCCTTTCGGTGCATGGGGATCCACGTGAGTCTCTGTCACGCAGATGCGTACATGGTGTTGTGCAACTACAGGGAATGTCACTTCCCCTGCTGCCCCAGGCTGAGGGCGAAACGTCCTGGAGATCTCTGGAAATCACGGAATCCGTGACTTCACAACGTAATCTTATCCTTTAATTATTATTATTATTACACAACTCTATCGAGGGGACTCCCTTTGCTCCGTCCTCTCCACTCTGGGTTCATCCACGTGGGGAGTGGGCTCTGAATGCAGCCTGGCGTTGTTCCTTAAGATCTGTCATTTGGGACAGATTTTCCTGTCTCTCTCTGTTGGGCCCAGTCTCTCAATAGAGTTCTTAGATTACTTGGGACTCAACTGTTTGAGAAGCTCTCGGGGCTGTACAAGCATCTGTCTAACTCTGTCCCCCATCACTGTAGTGTCTGAGAACAACAGAGTAAGAGGGTGCTCCTGGGAGACTCCACCCCCTACCTATCTTCTCTAATGCGAATCTCAGCTTGAGGTTTCTGGTGCTCTGCTGAACATCACAGGGCTTAATTTTTAGGCACCTAGAAAATCCCAGGAACAGAATGTGATTCACAAAGCCTGAGTTCGGTTTCTGGCACAGGCACTGACTCTGTGGGTGCACCCACCAGACACCCGCCAATCAGCTGTTTGGCAGTGGGCAGGAGGCACTGGGGGGAGGGGAGGAGCAGAGGCGGGGAGAGGCAGAGTGAGGGCAGGGAACGTTCAGGGGAGGGGGCGGAGCAGGGGCAGGAAGAGGCGGAACCAGGGCGGGGCTTTGGGGGAAGGGATGGAGTGGTGGAAAATGCGGTAGCTATCCCCGGTGTGCCATGTCCAACGCAATGCCATGAGGGACATTTTCACAGTGATTTGTGGGATACCAGCACTTGGCCCAGAGTTTTCTGGCAACTTGGGGTCAAGTTCTCAGAATACCACTTTCTCCATCCCATAGTACTTATTCCATCCCATCATTTTCATGCTGTTTTTAAAATTCCCACGTGCCACTTTTCAGTCTCTGGAATCGTTCTAGCACAGTGGTTCTCAGCTCGTCCAATCAGCACACAGCTGTGACCCACGTGACGTCCTCAGGGCTGTAAATAGTTGAGTTGGCAAAATTTGCAGATGATACAAAACAACTCAAGATAGTTAAGTCCAAGGCTGACTGTGAAGAGCTACAAAGGGATCTCACAAAACTGGGTGACTCGGCAACAAAATAGCCGATGAAATTCAATGTTGATAAGGGCCAAGTTATGCACACCTGAAAACATAATCTCAACTACACATATAAAATGATGGGGACTAAATTAGCTGTTACCACTCAAGGAAGAGATCTTGGAGTTGTTGTGGATACTTCTGTGAAATCATCTGCTCAATGTGCAGTAAGAAGAACAGGAGTACTTCTTCGGATGGGCTGTAGTCCACGAAAGCTTATGCTCTAATAAATTTGTTAGTCTCTAAGGTGCCACAAGTACTCCTGTTCTTCTTTTTGCGGATACAGACTAACACGGCTGTTACTCTGAAACCTGTCAATGTGCAGTGGCAGTCAAAAAAGCGAACAGAATGTTGGGAATCATCAAGAAAGGGATCGATAATAAGACAGAAAATATCATATTGCCTCTATATAAATCTATGATATGCCCACATCTTGAATACTGCGTGCAGATGTGGTCGCCCCATCTCAAAAAAGATATATTGGAATTGGAAAAGGTTCTGAAAAGGGCAACAAAAATGATTAGCGGTATGGAACAGCTTCCATATGAGGAGAGATTAATAAGACTGGGACTTCTCAGCTTGGAAAAGAGACAACTAAGGGGGGGATACGATAGAGGTGGGGTTACCAGATAGCAACTGTGAAAAAACGGGAAGGGGGTGGGAGATAATAGGCGCCTATATAAGAAAAAGTCCAAAAAAAACAACGGGTCTGTCCCTTTAAAAATGGGACATCTGGTCACCCTAGATAGAGATCTATAAAACCATGACTAGTGTGGAGAAAGTAAATAAGGAACTGTTATTTACTCCTTCTCATAACACAAGAACTAGGGGTCACCACGTGAAATTAATAGGCAGCAGGTTTACGACAAACAAAAGGAAGTATTTCTTCACACAACGCACAGTCAATCTGTGGAACTCTTTGCCAGAGGATGTTGTGAAGGCCAAGACTATAACAGGGTTCAGAAAAGAACTAGATAAATTCATGGAGGATAGGTCCATCAATAGTTATTAGCCAAGATGGGCAGGGATGGTGTCCCTACCCTCGGTTTGCCAGAAGCTTGGAATGGGCGACAGGGGGTGGATCACTTGGTGATTACCTGTTCTGTTCATTCCCTCTGGGGCACCTGGCATTGGCCAATGTTGGAAGACAGGACACTGGGCTAGATGGACCTTTGGTCTGATCCAATATGGCTGTTCTTATGTTCTGTAACTATGGCGGGGCAGAAGGGGCACCTGCCCCGGGTGCAGAGCTGGCGGTGGGTGGGGGGGAGGAGATACAAGAATGGGGCACTGCAGGATCAGGCCCAGCGTCAGTCGTCCCCCGCCCCTCAAGATTGGGACCAGCGACGTCAGCCTTCTCCCTCCGGCAGGATTGGGTCCAGCAGCATTAGCAGGAGGCCACAGTGCTCAGCGGCCCCCAACCCCACAGGATTGTGGGACCAGTGACCCCGGCTTGAGCACGCTCCATGGGACTAGGACTTCAGCTGTCAGTGGGCAAGGCGGGCTGCATGGCTGAGGTAGAGGGGCCAGCAGGAGGCTCGGGCCGTAGGGAGGCTCACAGGGAGGAGGGCGCAGCTGGTGCATGGGGGACAGACTCAAGGTGGGGGGAAAATGTGGGTGAAGCAGTCCCTGGATGTGGGGCTAGATACTAGGGCACAATCCCTGGGTGGGTGGGCTGAGTGTGGGGGGTAGTTCTTGGGGGGGGCTGTATGTGGGGGTAGTTGCTGGGGGGCAGTCCCTAGGTGGGGGGCTGGGTGCATGGGGGGCAGTCCCTGAGTGGGGAACTGGATGCTGGAGGGGGCAGTCCCTGGGGGAGCTGTTCTGCCTTGGACAGGACACAGAAGGGGCCCCATGCTCAGAAGGGGCCCCGGCCTACTCCACTTGCACTGCGCCCCGAGACCCCGGTCCTCCCTCCACCCACCACTTGCTCCTCTGGGCCTTCCTGCCGGCTGGCCTCCTCTATGCCCCCTGGCCGCACCCCCCTGCTCCTCTCTGCTCCCTGGGGGTGGGGGTACTGGGCTATGAGGGGGCAGGGAAAATGTATGTGTTGGGGCAATAGGAAGTGGGGGTTCTGTGGGGGATGCTGGGCAGTTGTGGTGGGGCTGTGGGCAGGGGAGTGCTGTTTATACTGCTTTATAGACGATACGCTGAAATGTAAGTACAAGATATATATTCCAATTGATTTATTGTATAAGTATATGGTAAAAATGAGAAAATCAGCAATTTCTCAGTAATAGTGCGCTGTGACACTTTTGTATTTTTATGTCTGATTTTGTAAGCAAGTGGCTCTTAAGTGAGATGAAACTTGGGAGTACATAAGACAACAAAGACTCCTGAAAGGGGTACAGTAGTCTCAAAAGGTTGAGAGCCACTGCTTTAAATTGTGCCCCCCCCCCACAACAATTATGCATTGTTTCTGATCTGTGAGACAAAAGGGGAAAGGCTACCAGCCAGGTGGAGGGGCGAGGTAAGCCCATTGTCAGCTGAATTTGACTAGCCAGACAAAATGACTGTTACAAGAGCCCACCAAGGAGCTATACAATTGAGGGAGGCCTTAAAACAACATTTTACCAGTCAGCCATAGTACTACTATGTGAACTAGTGTGCCTTCATATGTACAGAGCTTGCAAATGGGTATGTTATTGACTCGTTATGAATTTTGTAATTCAGCTTTAATAAGGCCTCAACTGGAGTATTGTGTCCAGTTCTGGGCACCACACTTTGGAAAAGATGTGGACAAATTGGAAAAAGTCCAGAAGAGAGCAACAAAAGTGATGAAAGGTCTAGAAAACGTGACCTATGAGGGAAGACTGAAAATGTTGGGTTTGTTAAGTCTGGAGAAGAGAAGACTGATGGGGGCCAGGATAACAGTATTCAAGTACGTAAAAGGTTGTTTTAAGAGGAGGGTGATAAATTGTTTTCCTTAACCACTGAGGACAGGACACAAAGCAACAGGCTTAAATAGCAGCAAGGGAGTTTTAGGTTAGCCATTAGGAAAAACTTCCTAACTGCCAGGGTAGTTAAGCTTTGGAACAAATTACCTAACGAGGTTGTGGAATCTCCATCACTGGAGGTTTTTAAGAGCAGGTTAGACAAACACCTGTCAGGGATGGTGTGGATCAGCGGTTCTCAAACTTCATTGCACCGTGACCCCTTTCTAACAACAAAAATTACTACATGACCTCAAGGTGGGGAACCAAGCCTGAGCCTGCCTGAGCCCCACCGCCCCAGGTGTGGGGCCAAAGCAGAAGCCCAAGGAATTCAGCCCCGGGCTGTGGGCCTGTAGCCTGAGTCCCACCACCCAGGGCTGAAGTCCAAGCCCAAGCCCCACCGTCTGGAGCTTTGGCCCTGGGCCCCAGCAAGTCTAATTCCAGCCCTGGTGACCCCATTAAAATGGAGAACCAGTGGTGTAGATAATACTTAATCCCGCCTAAGTGCAGGGGACTGGACTAGATGACATATTGAGGTCCCTTTCAGTCTGACATTTCTGTGATTTCTATGTGGCATATTTGCTTGGTGTAAAATAATATAGTCTTGAGCTTCAAAATATAGAACTCTATTGAGTGCAAATCAACAGGAAAAACGTTAAAGTGCAAATACACAAGTTAAAACGTTATCAGCATTGTAGAGGGTGACCTATACTTATAAAAAACATACATGTTTATATATTAAAAACATATTACAATGTTTCATTCATGTTACAAAACATGTTGTGTACTGTGGTTGGTGGCCAGTTATCACAGGTCAGTGTAGGTGTAGTCATAGTTCTCCATGTTTTCTCCTGGCATGATGCAGCATGGGTAAGGGATGGCCAGGCTGCCATCTGTTATATTGCAGAGTATAGGGAGCAGCGATCATGGAGTTTGCCATGGATTGGAAAAGCTTCTCTGTCTGGGGTCTTTGAGCATTATTCCTGAGGGAATTCATAGAATCATAGAAGATCAGGGTTGGAAGGGACCTCAGGAGGTCATCTAGTCCAACCCCCTGCTCAAAGCAGGACCAATCCCCAACTGTGTGTGTGCAGAATTCATGTCCCCTGCAGATTACTTTCCTTCCCTGCAGAAAAATGACTTTCTGAAAGGGAAGCAAAGGGAGGCTGCAAGAGCAGTCACATACCACTCCCTAGCTGCACAGGTCGTTTCAGGCACCCGGAGCAGCTGGCGGAGAGGTAAATCACCACAGGGTGGGGACACCCCAGCCAGTAGTTACTACCCTGAGCCGGGATCAGCTGCTAGTCCCGGCTGGGCTGGAGAAAGAAGAGGACGGGACTTCCTCTCTCTTCCCCTGCAAGGAGTGGCTGGGGCTGTGTCAGACCCACCCCCAGAACCCACCCCCCACAGCTGCATCCTCCTCTGTTTCCTGCCTCCATCACTCCTCAGATGTGGGGGGGAGGGTTACTGTACGGGGAGCTGCTCCCCCATCCGCCCAACCCCCTGTGCTGAGACCTCCACACCCAGACCCCTCCGCTGAGCCCCCATCACTTTCAGCTGGAAGCCCCTGCAGAGTCCCATTGCCCCTGCACCTGGAACCCCCCAATGAGCCTCTATGCATCCAGATCCCCCCCACACCTAGACCCCCACTGAGCTGCCTGCACCCATATTGTCTCACACAGCACCCTCTCATCCCACACTGAGCCCCTCCACACTTGGATCCTGCCTGGTTGAGCCTGCCTGTCCCACACCCGGTGCACCTGGTGCAGAGGACCAGGGCCCCAAGGTGTTTCTGGGGCAGGCCCAGGTCTTGTGCTGTGTCAGGGTCGGGTGCAGCCTCAACACTGAGTCCATGTCCTGGGGCTTGGGGGGTGAAGAGGCTGCAGGGTGATCTCCCACCTTCGTACAGTCAGTGGCCTGTGCTCCCCACTGCCATGCAGAATTTTAAAATACTGTGAGCGGAATTTTTAATTTTTTTGGCACAGAATGCCCCCAGGAGTAGAGCACGCAGCTCAATAACGTTTGTTGCCTGAGCAAAGCTGTAATGTCCCAGTGCACCTCTCTGTCCCTTTGCCTACCTTTCTGCAACTGATCTCTCCATTCCTGATCCTTCATCCTGCTCTCGGCCATTTGGCCCCTCCAGCCCCTGTGTTCATAGTCAGCAGCTGTAGTGGAGTCGAGAATCTCGTAGAATATCCTCCCTGGTCTGTTTGTTTCTTCGCCTGATCTGGGTCAAGTGTTCAGCAGGTGGGGTGGGGCACCTCTCAAGGCCACCACACCAGAGGCTGCTGATTAAAACAGGCAGATACAGCATTAGATTCACAGTTGCAATGGAAATGGGAAGACATGTCTCAAGACTCCTTTACATTATTCCCCTAAAGTCTTTAATAAGAAATGCTAATTGTCACGTTTCCTTTGGAGCACTTCATTACAGCTCCGTTCTGCAGCTCAAGCCATGATGAGTAGACTATTTGGTGGTGGGGACTATTGCTGATGGGCGCCTTGGATACGAGTATAGGGAAAGTGCAGCGAATATTGCCATTATTTTCGCAGGTCATGACGATTCTGGCTGACATCTCACTCCCGAGGGTGACAAAGGCCCAGAGAACACAGGTGCTGCAAGTGTCCCAAAGCCACCCCAGGCCCATGTGCTCCTAGCCTGTTTATTGCAATGGTGCCAGCGGAACTCACTGCAGGGTGGTATGGAAATGCCTCCTATCGCCAGGACAGAAACAAGGCCACCATCCCTAGAAATATTCAGGAGGGGACTGCAGAGGATCTCCATGAATGTTTCATCGAGACAGCTGAAAGGTGACATGCTCCTCCCCAGACGCACATTCTGCAGGGAACTGCAGCGGCAGAAGTTGCAGAACATGGGGCCGCCGGGCAGCCCCACACCGGCAGCTCCTCCGGCACAGTTGTACTGCCCCCAGCCCCAGCCCTTCCACACAGCTGCGTCTCCTGGGTCTGTACAGCCCCGCTGGAGGACAGGGCTGGGGGCCGGTACCGGTATAGCTGCGCTGGAGGAGCTGCCAGCGAGGGGCCGCCTGGTGGCTCCATATTCTGCTCGTTTCATCACTGCGGTTCCTGGGAGAGCCCAGTGGCGCTGAACTGAACCGCAGGGCTCTCCCGGGACCTGCAGCGGTGAAAGGAGCAGAACGTGGGACCGCCACTCCTAGGAGCCAGCACCCAGCTCCTCTGACATGGCTGTACCGGTTCTGCCCCCAGCCCTGTCCTCTGGCGGGGCTGTACAGACCCAGGAGACGCAGCTCCGGGGAAGGGCTGGGGGCAGTACAGCCGCACCGGAAGAGCTGCTGGCCTGCGGCTGCCCTCCTTTCGCCTGAAATCAATATCCAGCACAGCGGGAGGACAGAGGCTCCCCCCAGATAACGTGGGAGGGGAGGGGATGGGGAGAGCATGGGGGCGGGGAGGAGTAACTTGGGGGGGGTCACATGCCCCCCTTTAGCTGGTGCCCCCCTTTGTGTCCCTCCTATGAGTCGCCCTACTATGCAGGGGGAGAATTGTGCCCTCCCACAACCGACAAGCCAAAGCAGATGCAGCCTCTATTGCTCACTTCTACCTCTGTCCAAGCACGGGACACTGAGCTGACGTGGACTGTGTAATTTAGGCTGCCACGCTAGTCTAAAATGTATTTTCTAGCATTTTAAAAGTCAAGTGAGGAATCAAACGTTGAGGCCTTTGTTCTCTAAAGACGAGGATGGGCTGAGCACCATTTTAAACAGGGAAGCGCATGGGGGAGGAAGAGGAGGTTTTGGTTAACGAAAAGGTAAACAGTGTTGATGAGGAGAATGCATGCATGCTCTTACCGAACTCCCTTCTCCTTCAGCGCCAGGCCCTTCTGCACTCACCTGGCTTTCCTCCAGCTGAGTTTCAAACAACTCCTGGCTCATCACATGGTTTGCATCTCCCTCCATTCCCCCTTCCCCTCCACTGCTTGCTGTGCCCTATAGGGGTCTCCACATCAGCCCACAATCACATGCGGCGTGTGGGTGGGGTCCCCACCAAGTATGACACGCAGTTCGCTGTAGAAGCAGCAGGTTTGCAGGGTGGCCCCACATTTGTTGTTGCCCTCCCTTGCCTTCTGAAATGCCTGCCCATGTTCATTTCACCTGGCACTGCTACTCATCCTTGTCATGCCCCCGTTTTAGCATCCCTTGTGCCCTCTGTAGATAGATGGCTATCGTTCTTTGACGGCTCCTTAGCTGGGTTTGCACAGCCTCTCTTCCCAGGCCAAGGATCCAAGACTCCTCTCCTGCTCCTAGTAACTCTGAGGGTGGGTGGAGCTGGAATGGGCGGATGCTTGCAAAGTGGGGCTGGTAGTTATGCTCACCCTGGCAGGCAATCACACCAGGGGTTAAAGGGAGGGGCAGACTGCCAGTGGCTGTGACCCCTGCGCAGTGCAGTTCAAAACGGTAATCACAGCAACCACTGTTGTTGACGGGGCATTGTAGGACAACTGCTGGAGCAAGCAATGCAGTGTCTACACTTACGCTATGTTGATGGAAGTAGGTTGACCGTGGCTCTGCATTGCTTGGAGAGGCAGTGTTATGGTGTCACTGTAAAAGGGACCTTCCATCGGCACTATCAGCACAGAATAGGTTCTCTTGGACCTGCTCTCTTAAAGGAACTGGGTTGAGCAGAACATGCATTTCTTAGCACTCAGTTAGCCCTCTCTGCACATCCCCAAAAGAATACTGTATGTTCTAGCCATCCCTGGTGCCCTGGCGGCCAGCACACAGTATCAAAGCAATGCCTGCGGGCATGCATGCCCACACACCACAGTAGCCTTCATAGAGAAACATGCAGTCAAAGTGAACAATGCCAGGAAAATGTGTCCAAATATCTGTGGGGGAGAGAGATGCTCACAAGCTTCAAAAACTTGTTAGCAGTGGAACAGAGATCCTGGGAATGTTCTTTCTCTGCAAGAGAAGGAACTCTTCCGAGAGGGTGTATCTGTGGCTCTGGTAGGCCGGATTGTGGAGCTGGCCTGGAGGGAGGACATGGTCTGCAAACATCTCCCCATGGAGGAGCTGAGCACCAGAATTTTCACCTGCTCCTGGTATTGACCAGAGACACTGCTCCATTTACACACAAATCCCTCCCTTTCTCCTCCATACCTACTGTGTCTAATATGCATCTCTGGACAGCACGAGCACCAGACATGGTGCATCAGAAGAACATACTGTCGGAAACATGGCACAGCCAAACCCAAAAAGGGAGAGGGGCTTAAGGTTGAGGTGAGGAATGCCCTGGGCTCAGTTCCTGGCTCTGCTGCACTGTCCCGGAGGACCTTAAAAACGTCACTTTGGAAATTCTGGCCTAAGAGCTCAGCATCCAGCAACTCCCTCTGAGAAAGATGATTTCTTCCCCCCGCAAGCGAAAGCAATAGGAGCTGCTGCACGCTGAGTGCTCTGGAAAATCTGTTCCTTCACCAGTCTGTCCCACAGTGCCCCTGGGTGACAATCCGGCCTCATTGCCAGCTTCCGTCTGTTCAGACACAGGTTCGTCGGAGCCGGGGGTAACTATATCTGCAGTGCCCTGAGCTATGCAAATAATAAATGATTCGTGTAACACAAGACAAGCAGCCATGTCCCCACACTTTGTAGCACAGTTTAGCTACAGACCCATCTCTGCTAAGCAACCAGCTCTTTTTGGTCCCTCGCATTGTTTAGGGCAGGTGTACCTGTACCTATTCCACAGGAATGGAAGTGCATTTCAAGCAGAAACTGAGAGGGATGGAGAGTGGCATGGGACGCTGTATCTCCTCCACTGACAGAGCAATACAAAGCTAGGTCAGACACACACCAGGTAGGGTGACCACCCGTCCCTGTATGGGCAGGACAGTCCCGAAATGTACATTTCAAGTCCCGGTCCTGGGCTGAACGACTCCGTGACGGTATTTGTCCTGAACTCCCTGCAGCACCGCTCAGCATCTGCCTGAGGCTCAGGGCAATGCCAGCCTCTTCCCGGTGGGAGGGTGGGGGGGCTGAGGTGGACCTTAGCCCCCCCCTTGCCACAGGTCCTTGCCCCCTGCTCCTCCTCTTTCCCTTGAGGCTCTGCCCCCAGCCAGGCCATGGTAAGAACTGCCTTGGAGGGTCCAGGGCTCCACACAGCAGCCGGGCTCCCTGGGTGGCTCTTACCACAGACCAGCTCCCTCTTCTGGTCTGGCCAGGGGGCAGGGCCTTGGGGGGAAGGAGAAGCAGCAAGGGGCAGGGGCATTTTTGCCCCTTTTTTGGATTTTGAAAATGTAGTCACCATAACCCCAGCGACTTTGGGAGTAACAGATCCCAGTTACCAAGAGTTCAAAATTGTTTTCCATTGGCTGCTCCCTAAACAATCCAAGGGCCTCAGAGACCAGGGTAATGAAAGCTGTATAGATAGACATATGTACCTTCTGAGAAATGATAGGTTGTTTTTATATGAACAGCTTCATTACCAGGGATTCAAAACTGACACAAGGTTCAAGCTCTTGTGGGTGAGCCCCGCTCCCTCAAACCCAACGTTCAAATGGGAGTTTTGTTTATTTAAGGCATGTAGAAGAATGTTCCCTATGGGATGATGATGCATCACAAGTGGAGCTGGTTGACTAGCGGACAAAGGAAACTAGTCACCAATGAAGGGGAAACGTGTATAATTTATTTCTGTTGTATCCGAGTTCTTGTCATGATCTCTGAGTAGGTGCATTAAGCAATGTGGCCAACACCTGTCACATACTGGATGAATGGAGCTGTCAGCATAATGGGGAAAAAACAGTAAAATTTGTAAAATGGTTTGAGATTTGCTTGGATAGAAGGTGCCAAAGAAATGCAAGATAAAAGTATATAATAACAACAACAACATAATAGTAAACACCTAGCTGTTACCTAGTGCTTTGCGTCAGCAGATCTCAAAGCACTCTACTAAGGAGGTCACTATCTCTACCCCCATTTTACAGATGAGGAAACTGAGGCATGGAGAGGGGAAGGGTCACCCAGGAGCAGAGCCAGAAATAGAACCCAGCTCTCCTGAGTCCCAGCCCAGTGCTGTATCCATTATGTACAATAACGAATGAATAAATTCAATTAAATTAAATGATGGCAAATTGAAAACTGATCAATGGAAGCACTTTTCACACAGTCTGTAATTAGCCTGTGGAACTCCATGCCACAGGAAGTCACTGAGATAAAAAACTTGACAAGATTCAAAAGGGATTAGACATTTATGGGTGACTAACCTGCAGTGATTACATTACAGAAACCCTCTGGTCCCTCCCCTCTACGCCCCCAGCCAGGCCCTGGTGTGGTGCTGCCCCCAGTCAGGGTGCCATATTTACACCAGTTTAGACTCCCAAATATGCAGCAGTGACAGTGGGACACTGGACTCTCAACAACCCATCATAGAGACCTAAGGCAGTGTAAAACAACCAGAGCCCACAATGGATGCAGCATGGGGTGGGGTGGGATAACTCAGTGGTTTGAGCATTGGCCTGCTTGCTAAACCCAGGGTTGAGTGTTCCTTGAGGGGGCCATTTAGGGATCTGGGGCAAATATCTGTCTGGGGATTGGTCCTGCTTTGAGCAGGGGGTTGGACTAGATACCTCCTGAGGTCCCTTCTAACCCTGATATTCTATGATTCTATGGACCCCACTGCCCCTCAGGATGGGGGCAGCATTCCACTACGCACACCAGTGCCACAAGCCTGTGTTCTGTGGTTTTATAAATGCCCCTCACTGCTCCGTGAAGCAGCCCTGTCCCCAGCCTGCTGTGAAGTGCTCCTGCGGTGCAGGCCTGGGTGGGGGCCCAGCCCCAGGCTGTCGGATTGATGTGGTGCCTAGCCCAGCCCAGGATGAATTACAGCAATATGCATCTACCCCTGGAGGCAGCCGCCCAGAGGCAGCTGGCTTATCAAACTCCCACACACACTTTGCACCCCTCCGACCTACCCACTGCCTGTCTCACTGTCACTTTCGTGGCAGTTTGCATGAGGCCCAGCCTCCCTGGGGTTCTCCCTCGCTGGCTGCCTGCACCCACGCCTCCATGGGGCCGGGAGCCTGGCTCGGGGGCCAAGTCTGCACAGGCTGAGGGGATCACTGCATTGCGACCTCCCAATCGCTTCCCCACACATTGTGCGCTGCCCATTTCAACGTCCCTGCTCTTCTGGAGATGGGATTGTTCTCTCCTGGGCTGCTTTCCATGCCCGCCCCCCCACCAGTCCCAGAGCAGGCACTGCCCCCACCCCCAGCAACACATGTGGGAGGGCCCGGCAAGCCTTCAAAGCCCTGTCTGGGAAGAGACGAAAGGTCGGTTAAACTCCTGGCTGAGGATGAAAGGAAACAATCCCCTTCACGGCTGGAATGAGTTGCCGGTGCTTTGGAGTCGGGTTTGAGGCCCATTTCCTGAGCGCCATAGCAGGATCTTTCATGTGCTGCGGAACTTTGCTAACTAGCCTTGGGTTGCTGGGCTGTAGCAAGCGGAAGTGTCTGACTCCGCCGTGCCACTCCGGAGACAGTGTCACCGGCCTGGACATTTCACATGTGACGTGTCATAAAACCCACCCAGTCCATGGCACCCTGCGGGGCTGGGGAAGCCTGGAGATCACTGCAATTAAAAACCCTTGGTTGGGCCAGGCCAGCTGACTCAGCTCATAGGCTGTTTAATTGCGGGGTAATTGCAGATCCTGTGAAGTACGATTACACCGCAATTAAACAGCCCCTTAGCCCGAGCCAGCTACGGGTTTTTAATTGCAGTGATGACATACCCCCAGTGGCTGAGGCACCTTTCACTCACACCAATGCAATGCCACCCACCTCAGGGGAGTCATTCCAGATTTCAGTGCCACGAGAGGAGAATTGGGCTCTTGGTTGCAAACCTGAGCTCTGCGCTGGGAAGGGCTGTAGGGACAATGGGACTCAGGGCAAAGCCCCCGGCTAATTGTGTCACAACCACAGCCCCTTTTCCCCACCCAGAAATATGGAGAATGAAACTTCTGAGCAAACTCCAAGTGGGGAGCCCACGCTGGGGAGCTGCTGGCTGGCGGATGTGAGCCACAGATTTTACTCATTTTCTCAGAGGAAATTCTATTCCGATTAAAGCCTGTTTGATCTCAGAGAAGAAGGGGGCAGAGTGGGGAGAGGTATTGGGTTTCTCTCCAATTGTTGGGCTTTATTGGGCTAATGTATCAGCTAAAAGCTTCCAAATAAGATTTAAAGGGGGGAAGGCAGGGGCATGAGTTGCTAAATCTGGAGATGACTGCAACAGACTTATTAAAAGGGAATGCGTCTCAGAGTGCGCAGCAGGAAGGACATACAGAAAATCTCTCAGCACATACTCATATGCACGCACATTTTACATGCACTTGCATACCCATGATGCATCTCCCCGATGTATGCTCCTCATACACATACTCACAAATGCACTCACACACACACCCCTTGCATGCAGATCATGAGTGTACGCACATCACACAACTGATGGCCAGACAGGAATTTCCCCCCAGGTAAATTGGTCAGGGACCTCAGGGTTTTTTTTTTTTTTTTTTTGCCTTTGGGATTGTTTGCCTGCTAGAATTCTTTGGGCATATCCCACCTAATCAATTCCCTGCCACTGCAGGGGCCTCAGGGATTGGTGGCACCTCAGTCTCACCTGTTTTCTGCTTGTGACTCACAACAGTTTAGTCTCCCAAAGACTAAAATACTTTAGTTTAACTAAAGTTTTTGTTCTCAATACAGGAATAACTGGGTGGAATGTAAGGGCCTGTGCTACCCAGGAGGTCAGGCTAGGTGATCTAATGGTCCCTTTTACCCTTAAACTCTCAAACTCTGTGCATTTGATTTAGACTTTCAAAAGGCCTTTCTCAAGGTCCCCCACAAGAGGCTACTAAAGAAGCCAAATCATCATGGGGTGAGAGGTAGAGTATTGTCATAGATCAGATACTGGCTAAGAGACAGAAAACAATATAGGAATAAATGGTGAATTTTCATCATGGCAAAAGATGAACCATGGGGGATCAAGTCTCTGCGTTACGTCCCATGCTGTTTACGGCATTTATTAAGGACCTGGAGAAGGGGAGGAGCAAAATTTATAGTGAATTTATTGATGTGAGTCAAGTCCAGGGAAGACTGTGAAGAACTTCAGGAGATCGCAGCAAGCCAGGGGCATGAGCAAAACTATTGCAGATAAAATTCAGTGTTGACAAATGCAAAGTGGTGCACATTGGAGAAAATAACGGACTATTCATACACGTGACTGGGTTCAAAACTAGCTGTAGTAAACAGCACAAAGACTTGGCCATCTCTGTGGACAGCTCCATGGAGAGCTCTGCTCAATGTGCAGCCGTGGTCAGCAAAGCAAACAAGATGTTAGGATGCATAGAGAAAGGGAGAGAGAATAATACAGGGGATGTTATCGTGCCTCTATATAAATCAATGGGACACCCTCAGCGAGACCTGGGTGCAGTTCTGGTCACCCCTTCTCAGAAAGGGTCAACATCAGGTGACAAGGGTCACTCAAGACAGAAAACTTCCATATGCAGAGAGAATGAAAAGATTGGGGCAGTTTATCTTAGTGAGAGCCAAATAAGAGGGGAAACTGTCTCCTAGTTTCATTTCTCCTGTGTCCAAGGAAATGGAGGCTTTGTACGTTCTTGTACATGATAGGATTGCATCAAAGAAACACCTGACTCCATCATTAGTTTCTCTTCCAAAAGTAAACAACCCACAACATCCTGAATTTTGGGCCAATTGCTTTGGTCAAAAGACGTAACCGCCCTCCAAATCATGGAACTAACCTGCTGTTTGCTGCCATCACATTGCTCATACCCCTTCTCCAATCCTGCGTCTTGCCAGTCTATTTAGATGGTAAGCTCTTTGAATCAGAGATTCCAAGGCCAGAAAGGCCCACTGTGATCATCTCATCTGACACAGGGTCATAGAACTGGAGGATTCTCTGCTACTTGAAGTCTCTAAACCACAGGATTTGGGGACTTCAACAGCAGAGTCAAGGGAAAGGGTTGGGACGGCTTTGTGGCCTGCATCATGCGGGAGGTCAGACTAGATGATCATAATGGTCCCTTCTGACCTTAAAGTCTATGAGTCTAACTTCCCCCAAATAATTCCTGGTTCAACTAGAGAAGATCTTTTAAGAAAACAGGGACCATCTACTACTCTGTGTTTGTGCAGTGCCTAGAACAATGGGACATCACTCTTGGTAGGCTCTTCGGCAGAGTCTCTTTCTCTCTCACTTGCACGCACACACACACACACATACACACACAGTCATGCACAGCCATATGTTCCCACGGAGTCTCACATGCACAGTCACACCCAGCCACAACCCTTCCAAAGCAGAGCTCCCCATTCCTTGACTGATGTTAGCTCACATCTGTCCCTCATCACTGAACTCGGTGCATCACTTCCTGCTGCACCACGAGGGCTCATAGGTTATCAGAGTTTATCAGCCAGGATGGCGGCAGGGGCCAACAGGACCAGGGCAGGCTGGTAGGACATTACAAGCCAATCAAGGGTTTTTAATTGCAGTGATCTCCAGGCTTCCCCAGCCCCGCAGGGTGCCATGGACAGTGGTGCTGCAAATCCCTCATCCCCGGCCTCACCCCAGAGCCTGCATCCCCAGCCAGAGCCCTCACCCCTCCTGCACTCCAACCCCCTGCCTCAGCCCAGAGTCCCCTCCCACACTCTGAACCCCTTGGCCCCACCCCAGAGCCCGCACCCCAGCCCCCTGCCTCAACCTGCAGCCCCCTCCTGTACTCCAAATCCCTCAGTCCCACCCACCAGCCTGGAGCCCCCTCCTGCACCCCAAACCCCTCATCCCCAGCCCCACCCCAGAGCCTGCACCCCCAGCTAGAGCCCTCACCCCCTCCCACACTCCAACCCCCTGCCCCAGCCCAGTGAAAG
>NC_048313.1:22071087-22094541 GCF_013100865.1 Trachemys scripta elegans | reverse complement strand
TTATTGAGGTCAGAACATGTAGGGATAAAGTGAGAAAGGCCAAAAGCCATGTAGAGTTGGACCTTGCAAAGGGAATTAAAACCAATAGTAAAAGGTTCTATAGCCATATAAATAAGAAGAAAACAAAGAAAGAAGAAGTGGGACTGCTAAACACTGAGGATGGAGTGGAGGTTAAGGATAATCTAGGCATGGCCCAATATCTAAACAAATACTTTGTCTCAGTCTTTAATGAGGCTAATGGGGAGCTTAGGGATAATGGTAGGATGACAAATGGGAATGAGGATATGGACGTAGATATTACAAAATCCGAGGTAGAAGCCAAACTCGAACAGCTTAATGGGACTAAATCGGGGGGCCCAGATAATCTTCATCCAAGAATATTAAAGGAACTGGCACATGAAATTGCAAGCCCATTAGCAAGAATTTTTAATGAATCAGTAAACTCAGGGGTTGTACCATATGACTGGAGAATTGCTAACATAGTTCCTATTTTTAAGAAAGGAAAAAAAAAAAAGTGATCCGATTAACTATAGGCCTGTTAGTTTAACATCTGTAGTATGCAAGGTCTTAAAATTTTGAAGGAGAAAGTAGTTAAGGACATTGAGGCCAATGGTAATTGGGACAAAATACAACATGGTTTTACAAAAGGTAGATCGTGCCTAACCACCCTGATCTCCTTCTTTGAGAAGGTAACAGATTTTTTAGACAAAGGAAACGCAGCGAATCTAATTTATCTAATCTAATCTAATCTAATCTCGATTTCAGTAAGGCTTTTGATACAGTTCCACATGGGGAATTATTAGCTAAATTGGAAAAGATGGGGATCAATATGAAAATTGAAAGGTGGATAAGGAACTGGTTAAAGGGGAGACTACAACAGGTCATACTGAAAGGTGAACTGTCAGGCAGGAAGGAGGTTACTAGTGGAGTTCTTCAGGGATCGGTTTTGGGACCAATCTTATTTAATCTTTTTATTACTGACCTTGGCACAAAAAGTGGGAATGTGCTAATAAAGTTTGTGGATGACACAAAGCTGGGAGGTATTGCTAATACAGAGAAGGACCAGGGTATCATACAGAAGATCTGGAGGACCTTGTAAACTGGAGTAATAGTAATAGGATGAAATTTAATAGTGAAAAGTGCAAGGTCATGCATTTAGGGATTAATAACAAGAATTTTGGTTATAAATTGGGGACACATCAGTTGGAAGTAACAGAGGAGGAGAAGGACCTCGGAGTATTGGTTGATCACAGGATGACTATGAGTTGCTAATGTGATATGGCCGTTAAAAATGCTAATGCAGTCTTGGGAAGCATCAAGCAAGGTATTTCCAGTAAAGATAAGGAGGTGTTAGTACCATTATACAAGGCACTGGTGAGACCTCATCTGGAATATTGTGTGCAGTTCTAGTCTCCCATGTTTAAGAAGGATGAATTCAAACTGGAACAGGTACAGAGAAGGGCTACTAGGATGATCCGAGGAATGGAAAACCTGTCTTATGAAAGGAGACTCAAAGAGCTTGGATTGTTTAGCCTAACCAAAAGAAGGCTGAGGGGAGATATGATTGCTCTCTATAAATATATCAGAGGGATAAATATCAGGGAAGGAGAGGAATTATTTAAGCTCAGTATCAATGTGGACACAAGAACAAATGGATATAAACTGGACATTAGGAAGTTTAGACTTGAAATTAGACGAAGGTTTCTAACCATCAGAGGAGTGAAGTTCTGGAACAGCCTTCCAAGGGGAGTAGTGGGGGCAAAAGACATATCTGGCTTCAAGACTAAGCTTTATAAGTTTATGGAGGGGATGGTATGATGGGATAGCCTAATTTTGGCAATTAATTGATCTTTGATTATTAGCAGGTAAATATGCCCAATGTCCTGTGATGGGATGTTAGATGGGTTGGGATCTGAGTTACTACAGAGAATTATTTCCTGGGCCCTGGCTGGTGAGTCTTGCCCACATGCTCAGGGTTTAACTGATTGCCATATTTGGGGTCGGGAAGGAATTTTCCTCCAGGGATGATTGGCAGAGGCCCTGGGGGTTTTTCGCCTTCCTCTGCAGCATGGGGCACGGGTCACTTGCTGGAGGATTCTCTGCACCTTGAGGTCTTTAAACCACGATTTGAGGACTTCAATAACTCAGACGTAGGTTAGGGGTTTGTTACAGGAGTGGGTGGGTGAGATTCTGTGGCCTGCATTGTGCAGAAGGTCAGACTAGATGATCATAATGGTCCATTCTGACCTTAAAGTCTATGAGTTTGAGTCTAACTTCAGAAGGGCCAATCCCTGTCATAGTGGTCTAACAGTTGTTTGTGTAATTGTCTGTAAAAACCACAATCCACATTGGGAAGCTGCTGTAAAATACTTTGGTACTGTGCTGCTTTCTAATCAGATCACTGTTCACCGAGAGCAACAGTTCAAAGTCTCTCAAGTGCTCACAGATTCCACTCTCATCTGCATGACCTGTACATTTCTTCTCAGACATAAGTGCTTTTGCCATTTGAAAATTGCTGCCACTAGTTGTAAAACTTGTTTATAGAATACAAGGATTTATTGGGACACTTCAAGTATCAACTCCAGCACACACAGGCAGGACGTAACCTCCTCCTAGCCCTGCCATCTGAACCCAGACAACAACGCAACATCAAACAAGATAGCAACTTAACAGTAGATAAAGATACAGAACCGGGTATTGGTGGAAGTGCTGTCTGCACTGATCATTACAGTACACGGGCCAGGGGCTCCCTTGGTATAAGGGCTGGTATAAGGGCTAGTTTGGGGATTCTTGGAAATGAAAGATGCTCCCTCTGGTCCATCATGGATCTGTCCTGCAAGGGTCCATGGGAAAGCCAGTGACTCAGGTCGCAAATCACACCTCAGATATGTGCAGAGCAGAGAGAACGCACTGGGGCTGCAGTGTGAATGCTTCCTCTCCCCTCCCCCACCTCCTTTCCCTCACTAGTCATTGCCAGATGAGAGTCTTGGCATGTGCTTCACTCTGCTGAAATTTGGGCTCAGACCAAAGGAAATTGTTTGGGAACTGCCAAAGCCCTGATGTGGAGCTCTCCCTGTGGGTTCCACAGCTAAAGGGAGCTGGGGCTCCAGAAAGACTCATCCCGGGGGGCAGCTGGGAGCATTTCCCTGAGAGAGGGGGAAGGGATGCAAAAAGGACCAGAGAGGCCAAACCTTACGCTAGAGCTAAGTGGCCTTCAAGGCTGGCTCTGGGTTTCCCAGGCAGTTATGGTAATTCAGGCTGATGTTTATAAAAGAGCCTAATAGAGTCAGAGGGATTTGGGCACCTAAATCCCTTGGGTTCCCTTGAAAAGCCCCGCCTTGGCGCCTTCTCCCACAAACCTCTTAGACTTTTTCAAAATCTCCCATAAGCCACTTCTTCAGGAGGCTGTTGTCACACACTGGGGTGTGGGTGATGCAACCTAGTGGTCGGAACAGTAGTCTGGCCTAGTGGTCGGAGCAGACTCAGAGGGCAGAACCGGAGGCATGATGAGTTCCTGACAGCTGTGCTGGGACGTGTGGGATGGGGACCCAGAGGGCAGTACAACTGCAGTAGCTGACTAGAGTTTGCATGTGGGTGCAGGACAGAACTACTCCCAAAACACCATGAATGCCCTGCTCTTTACCTGCTGTTGCAGGGCTGCCTTATTCCATTATCTACCGAGGGTGCAGCCAGTGTGACAATTTGACACTCAGGGCCAGAGGTCAGACGTCAGAGGACAGGGTCTAGTCAAGCTGACATTCATGGCTACCAAGGCCAGAAGGGACCATTGTGATCATCTCGTCTGACCTCCTGCAGAACAAAGGCCAGAGACCTGCCCCAAAATAATTCCTAGAGCAGATCTAGAAAAACATCCAATCTTGCTTTTAAAATTGTCAGTGATGGAGAATGCACCACAACCCTGTGATTAATTACTCTCACTGTTAAAAATGTACACCTTATTCCCAGTCTGATTTTGTCTAGCTTCAACTTCCAGCCATTGGATTGTGTTATTCTCTGGCAGGTTGAATATCCCATTATTAAATATTTGTTCCCCAAGTAGGTACTTACAGACCGTAATCAAGTCACCCCTTAACTTTCTCTTTGTTAAACTAAATAGATTAAGTTCCTTGAATCTCTCACTATAAGCCATGTTGTCTAATCTTAATCATTCTCGTGGCTCTTCTCTGAATCCTCTCCAATTTATCAGCATACTTCTTGAACTGTGGGCACCAGAACTGGACACAGGATTCCAGCAGCAGTCACACCAGTGCCAAATACAGAGGTACAATAACCTCTGTATTCCTAGTCAACGTGCCCTTTTGTATGTATTCAAGGATTGCGTTAGTGCTTTTGGCCACAGTATCACACTGGGAGCTAATACTCACCTAATTATCCACCACAATACCCAAATCTTTTTCAGAGTCACTGCTTCCAAGGATCGAGTCCCCTATCGTGTATGTATGGCCTACATTCTTTGTTCCTAGATGTAGACATTTATATTTAGCTATATTAAAATGCATAGTGTTTGCTTGTATCCAGTTTAACGAGTGATCCAGATCACTTTGTATCAATGACCTGCCCAGTTCATTATTTACTGCTCCCCCAATTTTTGTGTCATCTGCAAACTTTATCAGTGATGATTTCATCTTTTCTCCAAAGTCATTAATAAAAACATTAAATAATGTAGTGCCAAGAACCAATCCCTGTGGAACCCCACTAGAAACACAACCCTTCTATGATGATTCCTTATTTACAATTACATATAGAGACCTATCCATTTAATGTGTGCCGTGTTAAATTTTTTAATCAACATGTCATGCAGTACCAAGTCAAATACCTTACAGAAGATTAAGTATAGTTCATCAGCACTTTATCAACCAGACTTGGAAGCTCATAAAAAAAATCTATCAAGTTAATTTGACAGGATCTACTTTCCATAAGCTCATATTGATTGGCATTGATTATATTATCTTCCTTTTAATTCTTTATTAATCAAACCCTATATCAGTCTCATTGTTATCTTGCCCAGGATCAATGTCAGGCTGGCAGGCCTATAATTTTCTGGGTCTTCCCATTTACCTTTTTAAAATATTGGTACATTAGCTTTCTCTTCTGGAATTCTCACAGTGTTCTAAGAGTTATTGAAAATCAACATTCATCTTACAGGGAGCTCCTCAGCCAACTCTTTTAAAACTCTTGGGTGCAAGTTATCTGGACTTGCTCATTTAAAAATGTCTAACTTTAGTAGCTGCTGTTTAACGTCCTCCTCGGATATTAGTGGAACGGAAAAAGCATTATCACACAATAAGACTGCATCATCTGTTTTTCCTCAAACACAGAAAAGAAATATTTATTGAACACATCTGCCTTTTCTGCATTATTATTGATAATTTTACCATTTCCATCTAGTAATGGAGCAAGACATTGTCAGGATTCTTTGTGTTCCTAATATACTTTTAAAACCTCCTTCTTATTGTCCTTAAGCCATATTTAAATTATAACTGCCTTCACTTCTCTGCTAAACCAGGTTAGTTTTTTTAACCAATATGGCCTTTTCCCTTTATTGTGGGATTGTGGCTTTTTGGGTATCTAGTGAAGTGTTCCCAAACAATTCCAATTATTATTCACATTTTTCTGATTAAATTCTTCGTCCCAGTTGATTTGGCTCATAATTGTTTTCAGCTTGTGAAACTGGCCCTTTTAAAACATCAAGCATATCTATTACTGGTTTGGACTTTATTTCAAGGATGTTTTAGTACTTTCAGCATGTGACCTCCAGGATATGGCACTCAAATTGAAGTCCCCCAAGAAGATGCAGCTTTTCCCCTACACATTATAGATAGTGTACCAGGAGCTGGCCATCCTATTCCCTAGTGTAATTTGGTGTCTGTCACCAAATATCACCCCATCTTGTGCTTTGTCTGGTAGGACATAGCATTCAAGATCATTTTCTTCTGAGTGTTCAGTGATTTGGAAACAGGTAATGTCATTTTTGACAGAGTGCCCTCCCCACTGCCCTTTTGCCCACTTCATCCTTCCTAAATTGGTTTTAACATTCCAGTCATGGGAATCACCCCACCAGATTTCAGTGATACCAACTAAATCATATGTATGCTCCTAAATGAGTAATTCCAATTCTTCTTGTTTGTTGCCCAGGCTCCTAACATTGGCGTACAGGCAATTCAAGAATTTATTTTATTCGTGTTCTTTGCTTCCTTGATTAATTTTGTTCTCAACATTTTGATTTTAGGCTGAGTACTCATATCTTCCCTGATTTGGAATTATTTTAGTGCCCTCCTGACATTCTACCCAGCATGATTGTCCCTGAGACAATTGGTCCCTCTTCTACTGAGGTGAAGACCATCCAAACTATACAGCCCCCTGTCAGCATAGAACATTGGCCAACGCTCCAAATAAAAATCCCTACCCCACTTACCTAGCCAGCAGTTCACGTCCAGAATCTTCTGCCCTCTGTCTTCCTTTGCTCATGGGTCAGGAAGGATCTCAGAGACAATTGCTTGGATATTCTTCGTCTTCAACTCGCTCCCTGAAGTCACCTACTATCTGTAAGCTATTGAATGACGCAGTGTCATTAGAGTCAATAGGAACCCTCACCAGTGGATAGTTTCCCATTGACTTCAGAAATCTGTCCAATTTTAGGGTGATGTCTCTTGTCTTGGCTGCAGGAAGGCAGCACAATACCTACACTCAGGCTGTGGCAATAGTGTTACACACAGTCACATCACATTAGTTATTGTCCCACAGTTTAAAAAATATGAATTAGCCAAAGACTGGATAGTATGAGATGCTTTGTCAAACTAGTGTAATTGAGGTCAGACTCTAAACCACTGTGCATGATAAAGTAAATAACAAATCTATCTAATCCCAGATAAAAACTACCTTAAACTGGACCTGAGGTTGAATTCATAACAGAAACTCAAGGATGAAAATATGAAAAGGCTGTTGTAATTATCCCAAGAACAAACTTTACAAACCCAGGAAATTCTGAATAAGGTTAAAGTTAAAAAAAAATTCCAATGTGTTAAGGAATGGAAATACAGAGTTAAGGTTTCCAGATGACCTTAACACTGCCCTATAGGGACACCACGCGTTAAACAGACTTAAACACCCCCTTTGAGCCGGTAGCTACTTGCTCCTGGTCGCACCTCTCATGGAAGGTAGCCTTCCTGGTGGCGATCACATCAGCTAGACGGGTCTTGGAACTCAGGGCCTTGACCTCCGAACCCCTGTACACAGTGTTCCATAAAGATAAGGTACAACTCCGACCACAACCTTTGTTCCTCCCAAAGGTGGTCTCTGCCTACCACATGGGTCAGGACATTTTCCTGCCGGTCCTGTGTCCCAAACCACATGCATCCAGTGAGGAGCGCCGCCTCCACATGCTGGATGTGAGGCGGGCTCTGGCCTTTTACCTGGACCGGACTAAGCCATTCAGGAAATCTTCCAGCTGTTCATCGCCTCGGCCGAACGCATGAGGGGTCAGCCGATCTCCACTCAGTGGCTCTCCAACGGGATCACCTCGTACATCCGTACCTGTTATGACCTGGTGGGAATCCCTCCACCATCAATTGTGAGGGCACACTCAACTAGGGTGCAAGCCTCGTCGGATGCCTTTTTAGCCCATGTCCCCATTCAGGACATTTGCAGGGGTGCCACATGGTCTTCAGTTCACACATTCACCTCGCATTATGCAATCGTCTCCCAGACCAGGGAAGACGCCGGGTTCGGCAGGGCTGTGCTCCGTCCTGAGAATCTGTGAACTCCTACCCACCTCCAACAGATATAGCTTGGAATCACCTATTGTTGAATACACATGAGCAATCACTTGAAGAAAAGACAGTTACCTTTTCCGTAACTGGTGTTCTTTGAGATGTGTTGCTCATGTCTATTCCACATCCCGCCCTCCTTCCCCTCTGTCGGAGTTGTCTGGCAAGAAGGAACTGAGGGTGGGGGAGCGCACAGCGCCCCTTATACCGCGCCATGGAGGCTCCACTCGAGGAATTGCTATGGGCGCTCCCCTATGGGTACTGCTAGGGGAAAAACTTCCAGCACCGGTGCAAGTGGCGAGCACGCACACCTATTGTGGAATAGATATGAGCAATCACTTGAAGAAGAACAGTTATTTCTGGTCGACTGAGGGTTTAGAGACTTTGATGGATACAAAACTGTCATGCCAGCCAGCCAGCACGAGGACAAAAGGGACCCAAGGGCTGGCAAGCACAGCATGCGGGAGGTGATAGGGCTATAATGTGGGTCTTTCTCAGAGTTCATTGGAAAATTGTGTCACAAACTACATTGCCCTGGTAAATTGCCTAGCTGTGAATCTGTGGCCTCAGCGATGGGGCATTCAGGGCCTCATTCTTCTCTTACTTACTGTGATGTGAGTCAGGAGAAACACCATGCTATAGTTACACTGCACCTGGGAGGAGAGCGGACCCCATTGTGTTCTGTGTCCTACAGGTATTACTGGAGCGTTCAGAGAAGAGAAGAGGTTGGTAAAAAATCCTCCCAGGAAGGCATGGAGCCTGAGAGCCCCGACCTCTGGCCTTTCACCTCCCCATCAGGTGGCCATGGGAAACAACCTCGATTCCCTAGCCATGTTGGGGTTGCAGTGGCCCATGGCAACATGAGCCAAGAAGTTACGTTTGCACAGCTGAATTCTGGATGAGAGGGCACATTCAAAGCAAACTGCTGTCTGCTTCCAAGGAGTCTGCTGAGCTTAACCATCCTCCAGCTGAACGGATCTTCCCTTTGTGGCAACTTAGAAGACAGAAAAACAAGAGGTTTGACTTAAAAAGCAACAGGGGCATGTCACTCCCCAGGGACTCGGCAATCTAGCAGAGAATGCAACTGGTGCAGTTCAGCTGCAGGAAGGCTAACTGAACCTGGACATAATCAGTGAGGCATCAAAAAGCTGGCAGCATAATTAATGCCAATCCACAGGGTGTTATGGAAAATAGCGGTGGTCAAACAAATTTGCTATTGGTTCTTGATGAGATTACAAGTTTGGTTGAGTAAGTAACGGTATTGGCAGAATATACTTAGACTCTAGATAGCATTTGACTTAGTCCCGCACAACATTCTGATGAAAAAATTAGCACTTTACAAAATCAGCGCAGCCCATGTTAAGTGGAACAAAAAGGGCTAACTGATAGATCTGTCACTGTAAATGGGGAATTGTCATCCAAAGGGGGTGTTTCTAGTGCGGACCCGCAGGGTCTTGGCCCATTCCTATTCAATAGCTTTATCGATGATCTGGAAGAAAACGTAAGATCATTGCTGGTAAAGTTTGCAGCTGACACAGAATTGATGGCATGGTAAATAATATAAAGGACAGGCCAGGTATCCACAGTATACTCCTGAGGGCATTCTGCACCAAAAAATTAAAAATTCTGTGCCCAAAATTTAAAAATTCTGCGCCAAAAAATTAAAAATTCTGTGCCCAAAATTTAAAAATTCTGCACCAAAAAATTAAAAATTCTGTGCCCAAAATTTAAAAATTCTGCGCCAAAAAATTAAAAATTCTGTGCCCAAAATTTAAAAATTCTGCACCAAAAAATTAAAAATTCTGTGCCCAAAATTTAAAAATTCTGCGCCAAAAAATTAAAAATTCTGTGCCCAAAATTTAAAAATTCTGCACCAAAAAATTAAAAATTCTGTGCCCAAAATTTAAAAATTCTGTGCCAAAAAATTAAAAATTCTGCACACAACATTTTAAAATTCTGCAAGTTTTATTTGTCAATAAATAAATGCAGCGGCTCCAGCACGGCAGTGGGGAGCACAGGCCACTAGCTGCAAGAAGGTGGAAGATCACCCCCAGAAGATGGACTCAGCAGTGAGGCTGCACCCGACCCTGACATAGCACAAGGCCTGGGCCTGCCCCAGAAACACCTGGAGGCCCTGCCCCTCTACACCAGGTGCACCAGGTGTGGGAAAGGCAGGCTCAACCAGGCAGGATCCAAGTGTGGAGGGGCTCAGTGTGGGATGAGAGGGTGCTGTGTGAGACAATATGAGTGCAGGCAGCTCAGTGGGGGGTCTAGGTGTGGGGGGATCTGGTTGCATAGAGGCTCATTGCGGGGGCAGTTCCAGGTGCAGGGGCAATGGGACTCTGCAGGGGCTTCCAGGTGAAGGTTGTTGGTGCTCAGCGGAGGGGTCTGGGTATGGTGGTCTTAGCGGGGAGGGGGTCTGGGTGCTGGAGGAGTGGGGCTTGGTGAGATGGGGGATTGGGTGCAGGTAGTTAGTGGTCAGTGGCATGGGGGTCTGGACGTGGGGGCTTAGGGTGGTGCAGATGGTGGGGGATCCGGGTTGGGGGTTTGGAGGGGGGGGGGTTGGGGGGGGGGGGTCTGGATGCAGGGGTGAGGGACCAGAGACAGGGGTTGAGGTTCAGTGGAGTGGGGTTTGGGTATGGAGTGCTAGGGTGATTCTGGATGTACCGGGTGAGGCTTGGCAGGGGTGTCTGGGTACGGGATGTCCAGATGCACAGAGGTTGGGTGGATGGGGGAGCAGCTTCCCCCCAGAGCTGAGGAGTGATGGGGGCAGGAAGCAGGGGAGGATGCTGAGCTTCCTGCAGCTGGGGGAGGTTTCTGAGGGTGGGTCTGACACAGCCTCAGCCACTCCATGCAGGGGAAGAGGAAATCCCGTCCTCTCCTAGCAGCTGATCCTGGCTCAGGATAGGAGCCAATGGCTGGGGTGTCCCCAGCCCCACAGTGATTTACCTCTCCGCCAGCTGCTCAACGTGTCTGAAACGTTGTACCTGTGCTGCTAGGGAATGGTGTGTGACTGCTCTTGCAGCTTCCCTTTGCTTCCCTGTCAGAAAGTCATTTTTCTGCAGGGAAGCAAAGAAATCTGCGGGGGACATGAATTCTGCGCACACGCAGTGGTGCAGAATTCCCCCAGGAGTAATGGTAATCTGAGTCACTTGGTAAACTGGACTCTTGGGAAAAAACATGTATTTTAATACAGCCACACACAGCTTGGAATAAAGAATGTTGGTCACATCCACAGGACGGGGGCATATCCTGGAAAGCAGAACTCTGTTTTAGGAGTCATGGTGGACACCAACTGAACACAAGCTCTCAGTGGCATGGTGTGGCTTAGGGTATGTATACACTACAGCTGGGAGGTGTGAGTCCCAGCCCAGGTTGACAGATTTATGCTAGCTCTGTTCCAGCCAGTGTGCTGAAAATAGCAGTTTGGACATTGCGGCCCTGGCGGTGGCTCACACTAGCCACCTATATCCAAGCCCACCCAACCCCCTGGGTCTGAGCTCAGATGGCTAGCCCACGCCACTCCCCCTGGGTCTGAGCTCAGATGGCTAGCCCACGCCGCTCCCCCTGGGTCTGAGCTCAGATGGCTAGCCCACGCCGCTCCCCTTGGGTCTGAGCTCAGATGGCTAGCCCACGCCGCTCCCCCTGGGTCTGAGCTCAGGTGGTTAGCCCTCGCCACTCCCCTTGGGTCTGAGCTAAGATGACTAGCCCACGCCACTCCCCTTGGGTCTGAGCTCAGATGACTAGCCCAAGCCACTCCCCTTGGGTCTGAGCTAAGATGACTAGCCCCCGCCGCTCCCCTTGGGTCTGAGCTAAGATGACTAGCCCATGCCACTCCCCTTGGGTCTGAGCTAAGATGACTAGCTCACGCCACTCCCCCTGGGTCTGAGCTCAGATGGCTAGGTCACGCCACTCCCCCTGGGTCTCAGCTCAGATGGCTAGCCCACGTTGCTCCCTGTGCCACAAGAACCACACTACTATTTCTAGTGCGCTAGCTTGAGCTGAGCTCTCGTCGGTCTGTCTACTTGCCCTGGGAATCACTCCTCCCAGCTGCAGTGTAGACATACCTTTAGGGGGCTAACATGATCCTTGGATGAGTAAATGGAGAATATCCAGTAGGGCCAGGTGTTACCTTTGGATACTGTGTCCAGCTCTGGTGTCAACATCTTGGAGAGGATGTTGATAAATTTAAAAGGGTTCGTAGAAGAGCTAGAAGGATGATCCGAGGTCTAGAAAATCTGCTTGACAGGGAGAGACTGAAGGAGCTCCATCTCTTTAGCTTAGCAAGAACCAGGGGAAGAGGTGACTTGACCCAGGTCTATAACAACCTACATGGGGAGGAGATTTCCGATAACAGAGGTCTCTGTAACCTCTCAGACAAAGGTCTAATGATCCAACGGCGGGAGCTGAAGCCAGACAAATTCAGACTGGAAGTGAGGTGAAGGGGTGGGGAATTAACCCTAGGATCTGCTTAGCAAGGGAGGGGGCGATTCTCTGTTCTGGGTAATAGCTGTGCTCTGTCAGTGCTGGGCTGCAGGCAGGAGTCACTGGGTGATCACAATGGTCCCTTCTGACCTTAACCTCCATCCATGAACGATCCAGGGGTTGCCAGGGCCAGGACACATGTCAGATAGGCCAGAGAAGACAGCAAGTGACCAGCTCAGGTGGGGCCCTGAACAGGCATTAAAAAAAAAAGGGGGGGAGGAGTGTGTCCTGCAGGGCCAGAACTGAGGAAATGGGAATGCAAAAGTTTGGTTCTTATGACAGAAAACACAATGTGTGTGTATACGTTTGTGCGTGTGTGTCTGTGCGAAAGTATGTAAACCTACACACGTGCATGTGGATCTCTGTGTCTGTATGTGAGAGTAGAAGTGTATGCATGTGTCAAATGTTGGCCTTACAGCTATTGTGTGTCTGTCTGTGTGCACGACTGTGGGTGGATGCATGTGTGTACATGATTTGTGTCAGCTGTACTGACCGAGGGCTGTGCACTGGTGCCAGCTGTACCGGCCCTATGGGTGTGCACTGGTTCAGCTTTGTGGATAGATTGAATCCCAGTGTGGACAAGGCCGTGTCAGAGAAGCATGGTGGTTCCTACCTGCACATTCCACAGTGGCACGGCTGAGTGGGACAGAACGCAGCTCCCAGACCTCATACCTGAGGCCACTGGATGATGGGGCGTGATTGTCCTGCCCCCAAGCCCTACACCCAGGCTGAAGTGGGGAGGAAATTGCAGGGAGTTTCACCATAGAGTTTTCTCCCAAACAGATCTGGTGGGTGTAGCCTGCCAGTCCTGTATGTGCCCAGCGCTCTTTGCGCTGGGCCTGGGGACCAAGCCATCACAGAGGAAACTGCCCCTCCTTGCCATGTGAGTCCTCTCCATGCCCAGATCCACAGGACATGGCCAGGCCCTTTGTTAGTATTATAAGGGGTGATGCTAGTGGGTGTTGAACTGTGGGTGTTGAACCCTTTCCTTTATAAAGGAGATCTGCTTCCTGTTTTTGAGAAGCTCTGACACATCTGTTGTTTGAAATTGGGCAGAGAGAAGCCTTGGGCTAGAGAAGGGCCTTTCCTTGTCCCAAGAAATTCTGTTCACGTTTGGCAGATATAGAAATTCCTGAAAATCACCATTTCCCTCTGATGCTCTGATTCCTCAGGACAATATTAACAGCAGCCAAAATAATAAAATGAATATTCTTAAAAGCCAAAGCTCCTCACTGCAAGCCCCAGGAGCAGATAGCCCCTCCCCACCCACAGCTCTGTCCAATGCCCAGGACATGGCCCCAGGTACCATAAGGAAGAGGGGCTTGCTTCACCCACCTCCCAGGAGAAAGGTGAGTGACAGAGCTGAGCTTGGGCCCTCTGTTCTCCGGGCATCTCTCTCCTTCCTGAAAGGAAACGGGCTTCAATCTGTCACAGTATCATAATCCTAACCAGCTGATTCCCTGTCGCTCAGCACCATGGAAGCAGCCTGAGCTTCTCCAGAGAGGTAGGGAGCCCATGGGAGGGCCCATATCCTCAGGCTGTTCAGGTCATGTGTTCACCCAGGGGGAGTTGGGGAAGCCCAGGAGGGCAGGACCAGGTGTCGAGGAACAGGTCAAGAAGCCAAGTGGGGGCTAGAGAAGGAAGAAGCAGAACAGACTCGACAGGAGACAAGCCAAGAACCCAAAGGCCTTGGCGAAGATCACAAGCCAGAGGGGAACGAAAAGGGGGGGAAACCAGAACAAGAGTTTGTAGAGAAAGCAGGCAAAATTGTACGTGAAAAGGTCAAGGGCCAGAGTGATCCAGAGCGAGGACAGCCATGTATTGAAATGAAGGATAACCTGGGGGAGATATTAAAATGGGGGAGAAGCCCAGTGATCTAAAAGGGCCCCCTGGTGTGAAGACAGGGGGGCAGAAACAGAGATATTTAAAAGTAGGGACTTTTAAACTGACAGAAGTGGGCTTGGGGTCAGGGAAGTGCCTTTTGCCATTTCCATGAATATCCACCCACATTTGGCCCTGGCATGAACCTCTGAGAATCTCAGTTTGCAGGTATTCAATAAAGACTCACGAGGGGCTGGCTGGTGAGTTCTCTGAAGATTCTGCCTGCAGTGAGCAAGCCCCCTCCCCACAGAGAGACCATGCTCCATCCCAGGGGGAGCTTATTAGCATTCCTTATGGGCATTCCTCTAATGTCTGCAAATAGCTGTGGAACCCACCGGTGAAGTATATAGCTCATCCCTCCTCTGGTGACTGGTCCGCATATGTTAGCTCAAGTGGCAGAGGTCTGTGTACTAAAGTTCTAACCCTGCCAATGACCTAAATGGGGGTCAGTATGATTCCACAGGGTAGAATTTGCTGGGGGGCGTTTCAGTTTGCCTTGTTAAAAATCTAGGAAATTACAGGCAAAATTTTATAAATTCTATATTAAAAGAATGTGAATGTTGCAAATGTTAGGAAATGACAGAATTAAGGTTGTCTGTGCATGATATGTGACACAGTCTTCAATTACATGATCACATACTATTTTTCCACAAAAGCAACAGAGGGTCCTGTGGCACCTTTAAGACTAACAGAAGTATTGGGAGCATAAGCTTTCGTGGGTAAGAACCTCACTTCTTCAGACTAACAGGGCTACCCCTCTGATATTTTTCCACAGTACCCCTGCATCTTTCAGTGTACAGGATGGACCCTGCTCTGGGATGAATCAGGTTGTGTAGTGAAGGACACTGTTGTCGGTAGGACCCTTGCTTCATTTGTTGCAGGAGTTGGAAGGCGTAGTGTGAACAAGGCAGGGGATTGCAGGAGAAGAAAGGATGGTCTCATGGTTAAGGCAGTTGAATGCTGCACGGGAGAATTGGATTCTATTCCTTGTTGGGCAAATCAGCTAAACTCAACTTTTCATAGGTGGCCACTAATTAATTGTATGTTCCTCATTTTCTGGGTATCCAGTCTGAGACACAGGGTATGATTTACAGAAATGCTAACTGAGGTCAATGGGAGCAGTGATGTGAACATATAACGTGCTACAAATCTGCTAAATGCTCTGAAAAAATCAGGTCCTAGGCAACTCAGATTGGGCACCCAAAATGAATGGACATTTCTGGCCTTAATCTCTCTGTGCTTCACTTTTCTATCTGTAAAATGGGGATAAGAGGGTTGTGTGGGCAACCTTAATTCTGGCATTTCCTAAGTTTTGAGTGCTTGACTTAGCAACCCTAATAATGTTTTTTTAATATTTGTTTTTGGATGTCAGTACTTACAGATAGTGAAATTCTCCCCTGTGCAGAGGTCCAGCATATGGCCTCCAAATCACTTAAGTTCTAAATTAATGGGCATTAGGTCCATCAATGGCTATTAGCCAAGATGGTCAGAGGCACAACCTCATGCTCTGGGTGTCTCTAAACCTCCAATTGCCAGAAGATGGGATTGGATGACAGGATGGATCACTCAAAATTGTTCTGTTCATTCCTTGTTCTGTTCATTCACTCTGAAGCATCTGGATTTGGCCACTGCCAGAAGATAGGATACTGGGCTGGATGGCCCATTGGTCTGCTGTAGTATGGCCGTTCTTACGTTAAGGTCGTAAATGGGCCTTTGGTGGTGCACAGGCATCAGGCTGCCTCCCTGCAAGGGGTGCATTTCACGCACTGTGCTCCAAAGCATGTCAGGCGCTTTTCAGACATATAATAAACAGGACCCTGCCCTGCAGAGCTCACCATCTAAGGGCGGGAGGGGGTAGGAAAGCCCAGTTGTTCATCTCTGTGTTTTCAGTTGTCTTTTACCCTTCTCTGATTATATTAGCTTTGTTCTTGTTTTAACCCTTTCCTTTTTTTATTTCTCTCCCATCCCATCCCCCACCGCTCCCCCATTCCAGGTTTTTATTCCATTAGTTTTGATTTAGGAGAAAGACAGAAACACATGGAAATTACCACCGTGGAGTGTCCCAGTGGCCCCTGCACCCAGTGGCCTGACCCCTGGTGCCAGCTGCGTCAGAGGAAACCCTTGTGTCACACTAGACAAGAGCTGTCTGCAGAACCAGTCAATACAGAAAGGCGATGGGCTTCATGTGAAGGCTCCCCTTCCACATATCCTCCCTTCCAAGTGCACTGCAATCTCCAGCGGGGCCCTGACAGCTCTCCAGAAATACCATCGCAAATGCTTTTCCTAATATAGACCTTCAGCTTACAGGCTGTGAGGTTCAGCCTTTCTTTGTAACTATTGGAACCATATCTGCTGGGGGGGAGGGGCGGGGGTTGTTGTTTTGTTTACTCACTTGGTCTGTCTCCAGAATTGAAAGTTGTCCTAAAAATAGCTGTTACCAGCTCAGTACATGATTCACATCAGCTCTGACTGTACCCCGGCCTAGACGGGACTTTGGCTAGTCAGGCCTTCTCCCAACACCAGCTGCTGCACAGAAGTAGCCCAGTTTGCCATTGACGTCCCGTTTCTAATCCTGCAGCCTCTAAACCCAGCCGGGCCCGGGCTCTTGCTTCAGCCAGGCTTGACAGGCAGGGTATTGAGCCGAGCGGGTTTTCACTTCATGTGCCAGGACCCCAGAAACCGCCATTGTTCCCTGGGCATTTGCCATGTTTGTTCTGGGTACTCTGCGGATTGAGGGGCGTTTGCGCTGGGTGAACAGGAGCTGACGCATCGCGCTGGGAGTGGAGGGTGGGCGCTCGATCGTTCGGAGCACTGCTCTAAGCCGCTGGGAGGGAGTGTTAGCGAGACTGAGAATCTCGCTCAGCCGCTGAGTTACTGGAGAAAACCCAGGCAGCGACCTGCGCGATTCACCGGGCGGCTGGGGGTGAGGCCCAAGGCAGCCCCTGGGTGAGTGGGAGGTGCTCATGCTGCAGGGTGTGTGTGTGTGTGTGTTTGTGTGTGTGTGCACCCTTGGAGTATACACTGCAGCTGGGAGGCACTACAATTAGCATCATGGACACTGCAGCTCTGGCAGGGGTTCAGGCTAGCTGCCCCTGCCAAGTCCCCCCAACGCCCTGAGTCCGAGCTCATGTCCCGCAGTGTCCACACTGCTATTTTTAGGTGCTAGCTTGAACTGCCCCCTGGGATGGGCTGCGTCCCCACAGTGGCAGCATGGCTTTGGGGGGCCGTGGCCCATTTGGAGCAGTTGCTTGTGGGAGCCAGGGAGCAGGGAGGGAAGGCATGTCAGCAGGGCCGGAGCAACCCATTAGGCGACTTAGGCGGTCGCCTAGGACGCTAACATTTGGGGGGCGGCGACCGCGGAGGCCGGATGTTCGGCCGCCCCGGTTGTTGTCGGTATTTCGGGGGCGGGACCTTCCGCCACTTCTGTCAGGGACAGTATTTCGGGAGCGGGACCTTCCGCCGCCTAGGGCGGCAAAAAAGCTGGCGGCGCTCCTGCATGTCAGAGTGGAGCTGGGATTGTCCAAGCAGCCGATGGGAGTTTGTGGCCCAGCCCCATCTCCAGACAGTGAACGAGGGGATCTTAAGGGGAAGCTGGGCTAGTCCACCCTGAGCTGCCACGGTGCCATGTTAAGCCTCTGTTTACCTGCCTGGCCCACCAGGACACTGCTGCCGCCTGATTCCTGGCAGGTCTTGCCCTCTGCTGCCCTGCCAAGGGGCTCTGGCCTGGAGTGCATTCAGTCAGGGGTTTCCTCAGCCTGCCCCAGGCCAGAGGGCTGGTCCTAGCCGAGTGCCCCAGAAGCCTTTCGCCATGTGTGCCCCTGGGCTTCAGGAGCCATTGGCTGTAATGAAACCGATTCTGCTCCCTGCCATCCTGCAAGATGGTAACGCAGCCCCAGCCCCTCTCTGGGTGCTCCCTCTGGGAAGGCAGCAGCCACCCGGGAAGTGTGATGGGGTGTGGGAGCAGACATGACAGCTGGATACAGGGCTGGGCAGGAGCCCTGCAGCCAAGGACTGAACAGAGGCTCCCAAGGGTACAGAGCCAGTAGCCGGCCCAGAAGCCTGACAAAGGTCAGTGCAGACAAGTGGCGCACTCCCAGGTGACACTCTGGCTGGGGGCTGGAGAGGAGAGGAGAAGGCACTGCCTTGCAAAGGGCCCTCTGTACAGCAGGGCTGGGGGGCCTCTGAGCTGGGTCCCCCACAGCAGCGCGATGGCTGGAGCCCCGCAGGGTAGAAAGCCGCAGCCAGGGGACAATGCAGAGGGGACATCGTGGGCTGACCATGGCCAGGAGACTGGCAGGGGCCTGTTGATGGCTACCAGGGCTGGGCTGGAGCGGGCACCTGGGCTCTAGCGCAGAGAAGTCCAACCCTTCTGTGAAACGCCCCAGGGGCCAAGCGAGGAGCTGCTGCAGTTTATTGGGACTGAAGGGATTGCAGCCTTCCCTCTCCTGCCACCCCGTGGGGTGGGACCCCCTGGACTAGTACCTGGAGGGTGTGGTGGTAGGGGCGATGTCAACGCCTGCCCCCTAGTCACAGTGCGCCTGGTGCTCCCAACGAGCTCCCAGCACCAGCAGCCGCATCGACTCCTCTGCAGCCCCTCCCCCTCGGGCCGGGACGTGGCGTGCGAGGCCTGCCTGACACTATTAAAATGCTATTTGGGGGATTTTTACAAGCACCAGCCGGTAAACAGCAACTATGTGCTGACTCGGCACTGCGCTCCCCGGCGGGCCAGCCCCAGTGCTGCAGAGTTTAGGGCGGCACCTCCAACAAACAAACGCACTGGGCCTGTGTGCTCACCCGGCTTTGCTGAACCGAGCCAGAAAGCGAACCGTCCACAGCCGCTTGCTCGGACCGATGCAGGGGTGCAGGGCCTCTGCCTTTGGAGCAGGGCGTGAGCCCCTTCTGTGGGACACCCCCACCCCCTCGGGCGGGGGCTTCTCCATGTTGCCCCGTGCACATGTGGGAGAGTGTTTGCGGAGCATGTTGGCTCGCCTCTGAACAGCTAGATGCCCGAGGCCAGCACCAGACAGACTGGCCTGCACCCGCCATGCAGGGAGAGGTCTGGGTTAGGGGGTAGGGCCTGCACATGAGCAGAGTGCAAGGACGCTGGTTCACATGCTACTCCTTCATACAGACCCCAACCATTAGTCTGTGGTGTTCATTTGCCACAGTGTCCGGGCCCCTCACGCCGGGAAGCAGGGCCAGGCTGTTTTCCTCGCTGTACAGATGGGGGACTGGGGAGTTGCCTCTGCCTGCTCTCCTTTGCACGGTGGCTGCCACGTCCCCGCACGTGGCACAGCCGTGGCCTGAAGACCAACAGCCTCCGCCATCCCCCCAGCATCCCTGGTATTGCTTAGGTGAGTGGATTTGGGTCCGTTGGGGGCAGGAGGCCTTGCTGCCTCTCCAGCACAGGCTCAGGGTGGGCTGCTGTAATGGCAGAGATTTCTTCCCACAGTGGTGCTGCCCCAGGGGGTAGGAGGACAGTCCAGTTGGCTGGGCACCTCCCACCAGTCAGTCGCCACGGGGCCATAAACATAGCCACGAGGAGCTGGACAGAGACTCGCCACGTCTCCTCAGAGGAGGCTGATCAATGACAGTTTGGGGTCAGCAGAGATTCCCCCCCAAGCAACCGCCTGCCTCCAGTCTCATGCTGGCTGTATTCACTTCCCTTATGAGCCACCGCAGCTGCTGCAGGACGTGACAGGAGAGGCCTCTGTCTCTGTCAGGGCTACACTGCTCCAGAGCTTTGAAAAGTTGCTTCTGGCTTCCACACATCTTGAAAGCAGATTGCTGAAATGCCAAAATATCTGTTGTTTTTGTTAACGCAGATTTGACTATTTACAGGAATTGCTCATGCCAGGAGAGTGAACCAGGAGCAGCCGATCTGGTGTAGCCTGCGAGCCGCCAATCTCCCCTCGCTCAGCCAACCTGGTGTGGCCTGTGGGTGGACAATGGCCATTCTGAACCCACCTGGTGTAGCCTGGGGCAGCCAATGGCCACTCTGAACCCACCTGGTGTGGACTGGGGCAGCCAATGGCCACTCTGAGCCCACCCGGTGTGGACTGGGGCAGCCAATGGCTGCTCTCTGCGCTAGCTGCTAAGCCACTGGTTGGAATTCAAACTGTTGTTATCTGGATGGTTATGGGACTATTTCTGGGCAGGGTGCACACCTCTGTTGGACCCTCTGTTGGACCCTCCATCTGTGTGATTGGCAAGCGCAGTCAGAGATAACATGGGAATAGCATAGCAAACAGTTCAAGGCTTAAAAATGGTTTGTGTTCTCTTTTTTATCTCCACAATACCCCCGGCACTGGGACCAGACAAGCGCCTGCTGCCTCGGCCATGCATTGAGCCGTTGCCCCTGAGATCTTTATGCAACCGAGTGCACCATGAATGTGAATGCAACTGCATGCGCGTTATGTAAAAATGTCATCCTAAATGCCCAGTCATGTGGCAGAGGTTGGCCGCGTGTGCATTTTGTGGGGAAGCACCTCCAAATTTGGCTTCCGAGTGCACACACACACTCGCATCAATAACTGACTGAAGATCAAGCCCCACAAGGTCTTGGATAAGGGTAACAGTTGACAAGCTTTCTGCAGCCTGAGGAGCCCCTCAAGAGCTATTGTCCCCCCCCCGTTTCTCCCATCATAAGTCTTGCACAAGACTCATAAGAGATGGCACCACTTGAAAGGGAAATGCACCAACAGGCTGCGGGGGAAGGGCGCGTCACCAAAAACGGCAAAATCCCACCGCCACCATCACAGCGTGGCCCAGACCCTGCAACCCCGCCTGCCCCCTCTGCCCCAAGCCCCTAGCCAGCCTGCAACAGCCATACCAGCCACCCTGAGCCCCTGGCCCAAGCACCAGCCCAACCCCCAGCCAGCCCAAGTACTAGCCAACCTGGGCCACTGGCCCAATCCCCGGGCCAGCTGCCCTTGGCCACCCTGGCCCCTGGCTACTAGCCTGATGCTCGGGCCACTGGCTGAAGTTGAGCCCCCGCTGCCTTCAGGGGAGGGGTGTGTGAGGCCGGGGCCTCGGGATGGCGCATGGGCGGGGCCACAGCCTGGGTTAGGGGAGGCTTAGCCTCCCCCGCCTATGATACCCGCTGCCCATGCCCAGCATTAACCCTGCTCCTCAGCCTGGCACTTGGGGCCAGTGGGACCAGCAGTCAGGAGACTAGAGCCCTGTTCCCAGCTGTGCCGCATACCTGCTGGGTGACTTGGGGCCTGTCCCATTGCATCTGTTTCTATAACTGCGGCTAGTGGCATGGCCTGTCTCCCTGTCATTTGTAAAGTGCTTTGAGATCCAGGAACTTTAGTCTCCAGAGGCTGCACAGAGCCTGAGCCCAGCCCCCGGCCCTGCCACAGAGCAATTAGCACTGCAACTCCAGCATACCTGCCCAGCCTACAGCTGCATTGGCAAAGCTGGGAGCTAGAGTCCCTCCCTTCAGCTCCAGCAGCGAGAGGAAGGCCGCCTTTATGGCCAGGATCCTGGGCTGGGACACGAAGCCTAGCTCTGCCCTGGGTGAGGCGCTCGGTCCCTCTGAGCCCCTGCTCCCATCTGTGACATGGGGACACTAATCTCTCCCCTGCCCCTTGTCTGGTGTGTGCATTTGGCCTGTGAGCTCTCTGGGGAAGTGACAGCCCCTCACTGAACGCAGTGCCCCTCACAATGGGGCCCGATCCCAGCCAGGGCCTCTGGGTGCTCCCATCCTTACGCAGCACAGAGTAGGCCAGGCCAGAGGCCTTTAATGCCCTGCTTGGAGCATGGTTCAAGCAAGAGAGTCACAATGCCCACAGGCTCAGCTCACGGCCTTGAGCTGTGGCAGAGGTTGCAGCCCATCCCTGCCCCGGGAGAGCTCTGAGGAAGTGGGACAAGGAAGGCTGGGACGAGCCTATGTGCTGCTCCAGTGCTCTCAGCCCCAGCCCCGTCTCTGTTTGCTGGAACAGTGAAGACTCAATGGCTCCGTGAGCCTTGGCTGAGCAATGCCACCTGGGAGCTCAGGCATGAATTCTGCGGGGCTCGTGCCAAGAGCCCAGCTCCCATTCCAGGAGTGAATGGGCTGGGAGCACCAAGAAGCTGACACAGTCACTCAGGCTAATGACCCTCCTCAAGCAGGCAGCGCCATTATCTGTGAATGCTGGCATCTGGCCCAACGGGCTGTGTGCGCATGGAGCCTTCTTTGTAGCTCACTTCACAGCAGATAACGAGACGGTTCCGTTGCGGGGTGACAGTCACTGCTCGGGAAAGGACAGGAGCCATTAGAACAACAGAAAGACATAGAGTGAGGAATTAGAGGGGAAGGATGCACTGACCTAGCAGGGGGAGACCCAGGTTTAAGTCCCTGTGCTGTCACAGCCTGCTTGGTAGAGTCTCTCTGAGCCTTGGTTCCTCATCCCTGCCTCACGGGGGCGGGGTAGGAGGGTAAATACTGTAATGACTGTGAGATGCCTATATCCTGTGGTGATGGAGGCCAGACACACGCCTTAGATCTCCTCCCCACAGGTCTGCTAGTACTCCTGCCGACAACCTCCTCTCTTATTCAGTCCACCCAGCTCTGCCCTGCCCTGCCCCCATGGCTCATCTGACCACCCTTCCCCAAGCTCTGCCACTACCAGAACCCTCTGGCTATTTCAGTCCTGGGCCACGACAGGCAGGGGCTCTGAGCCCAGGCAGCAAAATCTCCCAGGGGAGGAGTGTCTTGTACCAGTGCTGGCGTCAGCCCTGAGCCCAGCCCCACTGAACTCTGCAGCTGCCCTGCCTCTACGATGGGGTGAACCCAAGCCCAGGTCCGGACACCCCTAAAGGTTGTGAAAACCCGCCTTGTCCCCCTCCAAGGGCAGAGCAAGGCAGGAGCTGGCTGGGGAGGGACACCGAGTCCCCCCCCACCCTCAAGGGGGATAACGGGAATTTCACCATAGGCTGTGCAGGAAGGGGACATGCTCATGTTTTGCAGGTGCTGCCCCCAGCAGGGTGCTGCCCTGCTACCCATTAGGGTTGGGGTGATTGGAGCCCCCAGTAACCTAGAGTGCAAACCAGACCCCCTGGGTTGGGCCCTACTCCCATCCCATCTGTCCTGCCCATCTGTCCTGCAGGCCTCACCACAAGCCCGGGGCCCTTCAAACTGTGCTTCTGTGGGCTCAAAGTCACTGCTGTCCTCTAGCGGCTACTCAGGACTCTCACACCCTGCAGGGCCAGGTTACCACAGTCCAATAAGCCCAGCTCCTGCCGTGCTGACCACCTGCCCAAGGGAGCGTCCAGAGAGCCCCGCTTGAGTGCCAGCCGCATTGGGAGGGTCTGAGCA
>NC_048313.1:22031312-22066092 GCF_013100865.1 Trachemys scripta elegans | reverse complement strand
CCCCCTTACCTGCTTCAGGCTTCCCGCGAATCAAATATTCGCGGGAAGCAGGGGAGGGGGCGGAGACTTTGGGGCGGGGGCGGGGTGTGGGTGGGGCTGGGGGCGGGGCCGTGGGCCGTGGAGTGTCCTCCATTTGGAGGCACAAAATATGGTAACCCTAATTTGGAGCCAAGTCTAGGCTGGGGAGAGGCCCCATCCCCCAAGGTTATGGGGGCTGTAAGTGGGGCGCAGGCTGTGATGGCCTTTGGCACAGGGGTGACGCGCTCACCCAGGCTTCTGAGCCTTGTCACACGTAGGAACCATTTCTGCCCCAGGTATTTGTTTTATTTGGAGGCTGCATCAGGCGCTTGGAGGATTTGGGAGAGTCAGGTCCTTCTCCGGACTCTACAACTGCCAGGTTTCAAATTCCCTGTGCCACCTTCCTGTGAGATCTGGGGCAAGTCCCTGTGGGGCACTGTGCCTCAGTTTCCCCTAATGCAACATAGGGATCATGTAAAACACTGAGGCCTGGTCTGTACTAGGAAATTAGGTCAGTATAACTACGTTGCTCAGAGGAGTGAAAAATCTACCCACCTGAACAATGCAGTTAAACCTGCCTAACCCCCAGTGCAGATAGCACTGGGTCAACAGGAGAATTCTCCTGTCAACCTTGCTACTGCCTCTTGGGGAAGTGGAGTAGCTAGGCCCTCAGGAGAAGCTCTCCCATGGGTGTAGGTCGTGTCTTCTCTGAAACACGGCAGTGGCGCAGGTGCAATGTTTTAAGTGCAGACAAGGCCTCAGAGAGGGGCCAATCAAAGGAGCAGGTGCATGCACAATGTGAATGTAAACTCAGCCCTGGGTTCCCACCCACAGATGTTCCTATTTTACCACTTCTCAGACACAGCTCTCGATTTGCTCCAGAACCAAGGCAGCAGTTCCAGCCTCCCGCAGTTTTTGCTTTCTTTATATTCCATTAACAAAACCTTTGTTATAAAGGGCTCCAAGCTGGGTAAGGGAGATGTCCCCAGCACAGGGAACTGTGAAGTCAGGGGCCGTCTCTGAAATTCCCCCGGCACCCAGCCAGCATGTTCCACTGACTGACAGACTCTGCATTGTCCAGGGAACAACTTCCATCTGCCTCCACCAGATCAGGATATGCACTGCACACAGCACAATATAAGCCATGCCTGCCCCACACCCACTCCTGCACACCACCCTGTGCATGCTCCATACGCCTGCCCCACACACCCACACCCTGAAAATCCTGACAAACCAAAACTAAATAAATGAAAATAAAAAAAATTCTAAAACAAATATTTTCAATTAAATTTTTGCAAAAGGTTTGGAATAATAAAAATTGTTCAGGCTCTTTACTTTAGAGGAGCCAGGATTGCACCCTTGGTCTGTATTATCACAGGGCCCAAGGTGCATTCACACACCCAACAATCTGTCCATGCATTGTCTGTAGTCGCTGCTTAAACCACTAGACCATCATTGCCTTCACACAGCCAGGAGAAAACTCAAGGATTCCTGACTCTCAGCCCCCGCCCAACTCTAATCATTAGACCCTACTTCGCTCCCAGAGCTCAAAACAAAACCCAGGAGTCCTGATTCCCAGTCCCCGCGCCCTGCGCTATCCCAGTAGACCCCACCCTGTCTCCTCCCAGAGCTGGGAATAGAATAGGGTGACCCAATGAGAGGAAGAAAATATCGGGTCACATGGGGAGAGGGGGAGTCCACCAGCGGAGCAAAAAAAAGAAGGCCAATTGCTGCTGGCGGAGCGAAAAATCGGGACAAACACCTAAATATCGGGACGTCTGATCACCCTAGAATAGAACCCAGGAGTCCTGATTCCCAGCATTACATTACACTGCAAATAGTTGTGTAACCCATTGGGAAAGCATAAGTGTTTCTGACCCTTTTGGGGGGGCTGCTCCATATTGGAGTAACAGGTACTGCTGAGACTCATCCCAGCAGTCAGGAGGTCATGACCTGCTGGTCCCCAGGGGAGGGGTCATTAGTCCTGTCCATGATCTCAGTACAAGTTGTCCAGTTTTCTTTAAAAAACACCTCCTCTTTCATTTAATTCTCACAGAGAGAAAATAGCCTGAGGCCGTGAGCTGCGGCTGTCCTTTTGCAGGCAATATATATTTTATCTACCTGAGGTTCATTGTAGTGTGTGAACCTCACAAACTTTATCATTATCCTCTCCCCCCTTTCCGGGAGCTGGGGCAGTGCTCTTCCCCCACACAGCTGGGAAACAGAGGACCAGCAGTGAGCCTAAGGCCAGCTACACAAAGGCGCTTAGCTAACCACTGTGAGGTCGCCTCCCGCCCCGTGGAATCCACAGCCTGCCTGTAGGAGGCCTGGGGAACACGAGCGCCTCAGAATGGGACCCACACTCGGCAGTGTGTTGGCAGGGAGCCGCCTAAAGCAGCCGGGTGGGGGGGAGATGCTGACAGGAGCGGTGTGCGCTCGGCCCCAGCCTGCTCAGGGACTTAGGCACCTGAGCTGCCCCCTGCAGGAACCGAGGCCGTGCACACCTAACGCCATACAAAATGGGGTTGGGGGAGGAGGCGGTGGCCTTCTTTATACCCTTTAGGCCGGGGATTACATCACTCCCCTGGTTCGATTTACCCCTCCACCATGGTCATTCTCCTGCTCTCTCTGGCCTGATGCACATTTAATTATTCACACAAAATGAAACAGCTTCAACAAGACAGATTGAGAATCCCCTCAGAACGTCCCCTAGCCCAGTAGCTAGGCACTCGGCTGAGAGGTGGGGAAGCCCTGCTCAAATCCGTTCTCAGCAGGCCGAGGTGGCAGTAGAACTGGGGTCTCCCACGCCCTGGGGGATTGCCCTAACTGCTGGCCCAAAGGCGGGCCTGTGCCTCCTCCCGCTAGCTGTTAGGTGTGCTTTGAGACTGTGTATCTGAGCAGGCACTGCCGACAAGATAGGCAGCACAGCACTTACCTTCCCCTGGCTTGAGGAGCACTTTGGGGGACAGGTGTGAGCTAGGCCTCCAGATACCCAGAGTGAGGCCTTGTGCACACAAAATTAGGCTCCTAGGGAGCTTTTACAGCAAACATGTAGGTGCAGAGGGATTTGGGGCACCTAAGTGACTTCCCGAGGCTGCGCGCGGAGCTGCGGCAGAGCAGGGGAGAAATGGTTACTTACTGGAACTGTGGTTCTTTGAGATGTGCTGCAGGGTGTATGCCATGTCGGTGGGTGTGTGCCCAGTCCCCAGAACTGGAGAATTGTGCCAAGCAGTACCCGTTGCGGCAGCGCTCAGAGCCCCTCCTCTGGCTCTATGACGTGACGCTGCCCTGGTCGCACTGAACGCCCAGGCAGCAGTCTCCAGGACAAGGGGATGGAGGGTGGTTGTGGCATAGGGGTTCTCGGGATAAATTTTTTGATGCCCTCAGAGTGCGGCCGCTCTCAAACTTTTTCCTAAAATACTTAATTAGCTTCAGGAAAACCAAATAAATATGCACATAGACACAGCCAGATCATTGTAATTTATTTATTGTTCGCTAGCAAGTCTGTTGTGAAATGTGCCATTAACAAACATACAAGTATCACTTTTCACAGCAGACTTATTCAGCCCGGGCAAACCGGGGACAAATTAAGCCCTGGATGGAGGGTTGGGGGAGGCAACAGGGGCCAAGGGTGATGGGGGTGGGTGGGGAGGCAGCGGGGGGCTGGAGCCTGAAGCCCCACGGCCATAGCCCGAAGCCCTGCGGCCAGAGGATGCGGCCCAGGGAAGGAGCCAGAAGCCATGTAGCCAGAGCTGACGTGCAAAGCCTGAGCCCCATCGCCCCAGGGAAGGTGGGGAACTCACCGCTGCCTGCTCCTCCAGCATCGTGCCTCAGGTGTCTCCAGAGGGGGCAGGGCCCAAACCCTGCTGGCGGCCACAGCAACCAACACCAAGGCAGTTCATCTAGGAGCACCAAGGAGCGGGAGGGGCCACTACTTTGCCCCCTCTCCCCCCATCACAGCCCGGAGGCTGAGGCCATAAGAAAAGCCCCTGGTGCAGGGCCGGTGTAACCACTAGGTGGCCGCCTAGGGCGCCAAGATTCGGGAGCGCCAAAAAGCGGTGCCCCCCAGTTTTTTTTTACACTACAGTGGAGTCACATCTTACGTGGGGGTTAGGATCTAAGGTCAGCGCGTAAGAGGAAAATCGTGTGGAGTGAAAATTACCATAAAGTACAGTACACACAGTATACACTAGAACAGGGGTCCTCAACTTACGGCACACGTGCCAAAGGTGGCACACGAGCCAATTTGTTTTTAATGGCAGGCTGCGGGTCCCGGCCGCCGCTTAGCCCGCTGCCGGCCTGGGGTTCCGTCCACCGGTTCCTGGCAGCTGGGATCCCGGCTACTGGCCCCGCTCAGCCCGCTGCCGGCCTGGGGTTCCGTTCACCGGTTCCTGGCAACTGGGATCCCGGCTACTGGCCCCGCTCAGCCCGGTGCCGGCCTGGGGTTCCGTTCACCCAGGCCGGCAGGAGGCTGAGCAGGGCCGGCGGCTGGGACCCCGGCTGGCAGGAGCCAGCGGATGGAACCCCAGACCGCCAGCGGGCTCAGCGGCGGCCGGGACCCACAGCTTGCCATTAAAAAAAAATTGGCTCGCATGCCAAAGGTGGCACGCGTGCCATAGGTTGAGGACCCCTGTTGTATTGTATACAGTGTATACTGGTGGCTACTGTACTTTATGGTAATTTTCACTATACACGATTTTCCTCTTACGCGCTGACCTTAGAACCTAACCCCCGCATAAGATGTGACTCCACTGTATTCATTTTTGAAAGTTTATAATAAGCGATGCTCCATGGGGATGGAGGGGGGGCACAAGGTAGAAGTTTCGCCCAGGGCGCAAAATATCCTTGCACCGGCCCTGCCCTGGTGGCCACATTTGACAAATACTGCCTGACCACTTAACAGTAAGAATACACAGCCACGTATTCCCCTGAGGTGACTCACAAGCAGTATCCCCCGCCCCCAGGAGGTGGGGCTCAGAATTGCAGCCCCACCCTATCAAAACTTGCATCCGTTCTGGAAGATGCGATACAAACCATCACCGCCTCAATGCCCATATAGCAGCCCCGCCAATGTCCGGTATTGAGACGTCACTGAGGAATGCTATTGACGTTGCTGCACTTTCCTAGAATGAGCACACACTGCTGAGGTGTACCCAGAGCTATTTCCAAGCTCCCCCTCCTGTCCCTGACACCCCAACGGTCCCCCTCTCTGCATGCAGAGCACCCGCCCCATTTCCCTCCTATCATAGAATCAAAGGGACCGCAAGAGACATCTAGTCTAACCCCCTGCCAAGATGCAGGATTTGTTGTGTCTAAACCATCCCAGACAGATGGCTTTCCAGCCTTCTTTTGAAAACCTCCAGTGAAGAAGCTTCCACAACCTCCCTAGGCAGTCTGTTCCATTAGCCTACGTTCTAAGTTGGGACGCTTTTCCTGAGCGTTAATCTAAATCTGCTATGCTATCGTTTGAGCCCATCGCCTCTCCTGCTCTCTGTGGCAAGAGAGAACAACTTTTCGCCATCTTTTCTAGGGCAGTCTTTCAAGACTGCTATCATATCCCCCCTTCATCTCCTTGTGACACATGGCTAGAAAGGGTTAAACATCCTGCAAAATAAATACCCCTCAAAAGACAGGGGGGGAGATAATGTTTGTGTTTTTGTGTATTTACATATGTAGGAGTAGGGTCGACAATGTAATCGACAGTCCCTGTCTATGCTGTATTCTGATATCATTTAAATGAATTTTAAACACGGGATATCTTGGTATTCATCTCTCTTTGAAACGTACTGCGAATGGTGGAGGAAAAAGCAAATGGCCTTGTGTTAATTTGTATAGCTAAGGACCTTCTTCAAAGTCATCCTAATTCCCTTTTGTTCCCCGAGGAAATCCCAACTTGTCAAAGAGGACATGAAATTGTGTAAAAGATCGTTAGGTCCTGATTCGGTCATCTCAGATCTGCTTAGGCTTCATCAGGAGAAGTTTGAGTCACAAGACTGAGGTCCCAGTTATGCTGGTATGCCCCAAATATGAAATTTGGACATTGGACTATAACCTATGACAGTGTTCTTCATTTCAAGGCCTGCGAGCCAATGGCAGCTCCCATCGACCCTAAGTGCAACTCCCTAAGTTCCCTCTAAGCAGCAGGCTATAAATAGCCACGCAGCAGGGACTTGGAGAGGAGAGAGGTAGGGGATGGGCAGGAACTGGGGAGGGGAGCAAGTCGGGCCTTACAGGGCTGCTGTGGGCCTCTCCCCCGGCCCAGAGCTCCCTGCTGCTGGCAGGGAGGAGAGAGCGCCCCTTTCCCCGGAGCTCCCGTGCGGCCTGCTGGCAGGGAGAGGGCTAGGGGGAGTCCTCTGGCTTCAGCCCTAGGGCAGCCTGCCTGCACCCCAAACTCCTCATCCTTGACCCCACTGCAGAGCCCGCACCCCCAGACAGAGCCCTCACCCCCCCACCCCAACCCTCTGCCCCAGCCCTGAGCCACCTCCTGTACCCCAAACCCCTCACCTCCAGCTCCACCCTAGAGCCCTCACCCCCAGCCAGAGCCCTCACTACTGCACCCCACCCTCTGCCCTACCCTGGACCATTTCCCACACTCCAAATCCCTCAGCCCAACCCCATGTGGCTCTCACATTGAAGGTTTTTTGCCAAAGTGGCTCCCACTTCAAAATAATGAAGAGCACTGACCTATGAACTATTTCTGAAAGAACTTTTTGCAACTACAAAGCTCGCCATCTCTGCTATGAATCTGAACCTCAATGAATTGATCTCATGTCAGTATGTATATTGATCTTTTAACCATACTCTCTCTCTTTTCTTTTTTAATAAGTTAATAAGAATTGGCAGTAGCGTATACTTGGGTAAAATCTGAAACATTCATTAACCTGGGAGGTAATGTGTCTGATCCCTTAGGATTGGTAGAACCTTTTCTTTTATATGATGAAATAAGATCTACAGAAATTTTCATCATATTTGATGTGGGTACCTGGATGGAGGCCTGAGGCTGGATCACTTTAAAGGAACTGTGTTGTTTAAACTTCTGAGTAATCAGTAAGGTAATACTAGGATCACAGAATATGGAAGGGACCTCAGGAGGTCATCTAGTCCAACCCCCTGCTCAAAGCAGGACCAATTCCCAACTAAATCATCCCAGCCAGGGCTTTGTCAAGCCTGACCTCAAAAACCTCTAAGGAAGGAGATTCCACCACCTCCCTAGGTAACCCATTCTAGTGCTTCACCACCCTCCTAGTGAAAAAGTTTTTCCTAATATCCAACGTAAACCTCCCCCACTGAAACTTGAGACCATTATTCCTTGTTCTGTCATCTGGTACCACTGAGAACAGTCTAGATCCATCCTGTTTGGAACCCCCTTTCAGGTAGTTGAAAGCAGCTATCAAATCCCCCCTCATTCTTCTCTTCTGCAGACTAAACAATCCCAGTTCCCTCAGCCTCTCCTCATAAGTCATGTCAGGTCATCAGCCCCCTAATCATTTTTGTTTCCCTCCACTGGACTCTTTCCAATTTTTCCACATCCTTCTTGTGGGGCCCAAAACTGGACACAGTACTCCAGATGAGGCCTCACCTACGTCCCACAATCTGCTGGCAATGCCCCTACTTATACAGCCCAGAATGCCGTTAGCCTTCTTGGCAACAAGGGCACACTGTTGACTCATATCCAGCTTCTCGTCCACTGTAACCCATAGGTCCTTTTCTGCAGAACTGCTGCCTAGCCATTCGGTCCCTAGTCTGTAGCAGTGCATGGGATTCTTCTGTCCTAAGTGCAGGACTCTGCACTTGTCCTTGTTGAACCTCATCAGATTTCTTTTGGCCCAATCCCCTAATTTATCTAGGTCCCTTTGTATTCTATCGCTATCCTCCAGCATATCTACCACTCCTCCCAGTTTAGTGTCATCTGCAAACTTGCTGAGGGTGCAATCCACGCCATCCTCCAGAACATTAATGAAGATACTGAACAAAACCGGACCCAGGACCGACCCTTGGGGCACTCCGCTTGAAACTGGCTGCCAACTAGACATGGAGCCTAATTGAGTGACCACAGCTGGCTCCCCACTGATCACTACCTGTTGAGCCTGACGATCTAGCCAGCTTTCTATCCACCTTACGGTCCATTCATCCAGCTCATACTTCTTTAACTTGCTGGCAAGAATACTGTGGGAGACGGTATCAAAAGCTTTGCTAAAGTCAAGGAATAACACGTCCACTGCTTTCCCCTCATCCACAGAGCCAGTTATCTCGTCATAGAAGGCAATTAGGTTAGTCAGGCATGACTTGCCCTTGGTGAATCTATGCTGACAGTTCCTGATAACTTTTCTCTCCTCTAAGAGCTTCAGAATTGATTTCTTGAGGACCTGCTCCATGATTTTTCCAGGGACTGAGGTGAGGCTGACTGGCCTGTAGTTCCCCGGATCCTCCTCCTTCCCTTTTTTAAAGATGGGCACTACATTAGCCTTTTTCCAGTCATCCGGGACCTCCCCCGATCGCCATGAGTTTTCAAAGATAATGGCCAATGGCTCTGCAATCACATCCGTCAACTCCTTTAGCACCCTCGGATGCAGCGCATCCGGCCCCATGGATTTGTGCTCATCCAGCTTTTCTAAATAGTCCTGAACCACTTCTTTCTCCACAGAGGGCTGGTCACCTTCTCCCCATACTGTGCTGCCCAGTCCAGCAGTCTGGGAGCTGACCTTGTTCGTGAAGACAGAGGCAAAAAAAGCATTGAGTACATTAGCTTTTTTCACATCCTCTGTCACTAGGTTGTCTCCCTCATTCAGTAAGGGGCCCACACTTTCCTTGACTTTCTTCTTGTTGCTAACATACCTGAAGAAACCCTTCTTGTTACTCTTAACATCTCTTGCTAACTGCAACTCCAAGTGTGATTTGGCCTTCCTGATTTCACTCCTGCACGCCTGAGCAATATTTTTATACTCCTCCCCAGTCATTTGTCCAATCTTCCACTTCTTGTAAGCTTCTTTTTTGTGTTTAAGATCAGCAAGGATTTCACTGTTAAGCCAAGCTGGTCGCCTGCCATATTTACTATTCTTTCTACACATCAGGATGGTTTGTTCCTGCAACCTCAATAAGGCTTCTTTAATATACAGCCAGCTCTCCTGGACTCCTTTCCCCCTCATGTTATTCTCCCAGGTAATAAAGAAGCTGTTTTGTGCTGGTTTGGTGAATCTAAGTATTGGAATATCCATCAGCTTTTTGGGGATTGTTTGCCCATTCTTTGCAGTTCACCCTAATTGAGTGACCACAGCTGCTCCCCACTAAGACTCCGGTCTCACTCCTCTTTTCCAAACTAAATATACCCAGTTCTTTCAGCCTTTGCTCATACGCTGGCATTCCCGCCCTTTGATCATCTTTGTCGCTCACCTCTGGATCCTTTCCAATTTCTCTACATCCTTTCTGTACATTGGTGACCAAAATTGGACACAGTACTCCAGCTGAGGCTAACCAGCGCTGAATAGAGCGGCCCTCTCACCTCCCGTGACTTGCATGCTATTCCTCTGTTCATGAAACCTAAAATTGCATTTGGTTTTTTTTCAAACAGCATCGGATTGCTGATTCACGTTGAGGTTGTGATCCACCGCTACTCCCTGATCCTTCTCGGCAGTGCTACTGCCAAGCCAGTTATCCCCCATTCTGTATTTGTGCATCGGTTTTTTTTTCCCTAAGTGTAGCATCTTACATTTGTCTTGTGACGGGTTGGATCACAGAAACCCCCTTGGGAGCTGCCACCCGATGTGCAAAGTCTGGCAGCTCCCAAGGGGGTTTCTGTGATCCAACCCGTCACGTCTTTGATACATTTCATTTTGTCGTCTATAGCCCTGTTCTCCAATTTATCAAGATCCCTCTGAATTTTAGCTCTATCCTCCTAAGTATTGGCAAACCTTCCCTCCCCCCCAGCCTTGTATCAGCTGCAAATTTGATCAGTATGCTCTCTATTCCTACATCCAGGTCATTAATAAAGATGTTACACAACACTGGACCCAAAACAGACCCCAGTTGACCCCACTTGAGACCTCCCTCCAATCTGACATCATTCCATTAATAGCTTCTCTTTGTTTGCAGTTGTTTAACCAGTGCTGTATCCACTTAATGGTAGTTCCACCAAGCCCGTATTTCTCCAGCTTACTTATCAGAATGTTAAGTGAGACTGTGTCAAAAGCCTCGCTAAAGTCTACATAGCATAGGCGCCGATTCTGTGGGTGCTCTGGGGCTGGAGGACCCACAGGGAAAAATTGGCTCTGCACCCACCAGCAGCTTCCTGCCGCGCCCCCCGCCTCAGCTCACCTCCGCCTCCTCCCCTGAGCGTGCTGCGTACCCGCTTTTCCCCCTAGCCCCCAGTGCTTGTGCCATGAAACAGTTGTTTCGTGCGGCAAGCGCTGGGAGGGATGGGGGAAGAGGGGGAACGTGGTGCACTCGGGGAAGAGGCGGGGCCAGGGTGGGGATTTGGGGACGGGATCCAATAGGGGCAGGGATAGGGTGGGGACTTTGGGGAAGGAGTTGGAATGGGGGCAGGGCAGGGGCGGGGAAAGGGTGGAGTCAGGGTGGGGCCGGGGGGGGTGCGAGCACCCACCGGCGCCGGGAAAAGTTGGCACCTATGCTACATATATTATGTCCACCGCATTCCACCTAGCCACCAAACCAGTTACCCTGTCAAGAAGGAAATCAAGCTGGTTTGGCATGATTTGTTCTTGGTAAATCCATGCTGGCTGCTAGTGATCACCCCTTCATCCTCCAGGTATTCGCAAACTGAACGTTTTATACATTGCTCTAGTAGCGTCCCAGGTATCGAGGTCAGGCTGAGTGGTCTAAAGTTCCCCACCTCTTCCTTTTCCCCATTTTTAACTACATTAACCCTTCTCCAGTCTTCCGGGACCGCTCCTGTCCTCCATGAGTTTGCAAATATTATTGGCAGTAGTTCTGAGATTTCTTCAGTTAATTCCTTCAGGACCGTCGGCCGAATAGCATCGGGCCCTGCTGATTTGACTTCATTCAAATTAGTCAGAAGATCTCTGACGTGATCCACCTCCCTTCCCCTTTATCATCTATGGTAACTTGGCTAGTCGTCAGGTCACATGCTATTTTTTGTGAGAAGACTGAAACAAAATAGGCATTGAGCAGCTCTGTGTTCCTATCAGCTCCTGTTTTAGATCACTAAAAAGATCCTTGTGGCTCTTCTCTTTCCTCTGTGTCAGAATAGCGTGATGCTGAGCCTCTGTGTTACATCTTATAGGAACTGCCAGCCCCCTTCGACTCCTTTCCTTAATCGGTCTTTCTAGGGGACCTTGCCTACTATTGCTCTGGGTTGGTTGAAAGCTGCCTTTCTGAAGTCATGTCCTTGGTTTGCTGTTCTCATGTCCTCCTTTCCTTAGGATCTTGAATTCTCTCAGATCGTGATCACTTCCTCTCAAGCTCCTGACCAGCTTCAGGTTCTCAACTAATTCGTCCCTGGTGGTCAACACCAAATCCAAAATGGATGACCCCCTCGTTGTTGCCTCAAGTTTCTGAATCAGAAAGTTGTCCCCTACACATGCTAAGAACTTGCAGGACAGATTACACTTTGCTGTAATGGTCTTCCAACGGATATCAGGGAAGTTAAAATACCCCATTAATACTAGCTCATCCCTGACCCGCCACTATTCTCCACTCTCCACATGGAGCACCCACCCCTCTCTCCCCCATCGCTGACACCCTGATTGTCCCCCCTCCCCTCTTATCGCTGACACCCAAGACCTCCACCTGCTGTCACTAACTCACCTGGCTCCTCATACAGAGGACCCACCCCTGCATTCCCACTCTGGCCCCCTACCCGTATTAGGGGGAGTTTGTGCCCCTCTACTACATCTCTGTGCTAAGTAATAGATTTAGTTGAAAATTCACTCTTTACTCACAGATTATTTGCTCTAAATTGAGGGAAGATTCTTCCCGTAAAACAAAAACAGTGAATTCCCATTTTAAGTGAAAACCTGACCCAACCTAAATTTCAAAGGGGCTGTCACGAACAAACAAAGGGAATTCAACACAAATACTGGTGAAGCTGTAAAGTACTGTCAGCATTGGGATAGGAGGCTATGCAACCCGCCAGGACTGAGGGGGCTGTGCGTGCATAGGGAACGCAGGGGGGTTGTGGGTCAGGATTGAGGGATATCAGCAGAACTGGGGCAGCCCAGGGCTGGGATAGCAGGGAGCTGTGGGTCAGGATTGAGATGCATCAACAGAGTTGTCCCTATAGGAAGACCAAGACTGTCAGGCTTTCAAGGTGCCAGTGGGGCAGGAACAGAATAGCAAGGAGATCTAAGATCATTCGAGAGGTGCATGAATTGAACTGGGGAGGATAGAGATGGGGGGAGCTTGCAGAGGAAATGCCCACGAGCTGCGCCCGTTTTTCCCCGGGCACCTCTCAGTGCAAGGGTAATGATGCTCACGGGAAACTAGAAACAAGAACGGCCCAGGCTATTAGGAGCCACAGACATGGGTTACAAAAGGCTGGCAGGAGGTTCTGGCCAAGCTGATGAGAGGGTAAAGGGCCTAGAAGGGGATAAAAGGGGCTTGGGGCAGTTTCAGGTCCCAGAAAGCCAGGATCAGAGCAGGGACTATTTAGCCCAGTGGTGTCTCCAAGAGGTCAGCATTTGGTGTTGCACAGAAAGCTGTAACCTCCCCCTAGACCATCTTACAGCACCAAGCCAATGGCAGACAGCACTCCGCTAACAGCCTGAAGCCGCTTCTCTTACACATTTCATCCTGTCTAACATAACTGGACGGTCTCATGAGCTAGTTAAGCGCCTCATCCTTTAGGAAACCTGCTGAGCTCTTTGCCGCGAGGCCTTTCTGCTGCCTAGAGTTCCAGGGGGTAGTGGTGCAGTGTGTGCAATATTGCAGGAGTCTCTCCTAGGAGATCATGCACTACTGCCATGAGGCCTTGTCGAAGAAAGCAACAGTGGCTGCACTGCTCCCAGCTGAGCATCCAGAGGGCACTATTGTGGGTTTCTTTCCAAAGAGGGACACTTTGTGGCAGTGGATTTGTCACGCTCTCAAAGGCTCTGGGAGCGTGGGGTGGATTCATACGTTCCGTGAAGAGAGGTGAATGGCTTGCTGTGTTTTGGATTTTGCAGACAGTAGGTTGACTGCCAGGCTGTATAGAGGGGTAGCAGTGACAGTCGAGCGGAAGCCAGCATTCCCCTCCTCCAGCGGAAGCAACAAATTGGCCCAGCCTGGTTTGTTACTTTCTTAACCACGATGGTCCCTTCCCCATGCAAAGCTGCAGTTATAACAAGAGATAAAAGCTCTACAGCTCCTTTAATTTAAATGGAAGGGGGCCACAGGCAACATGTCTGAGGTGAGGGATCCTTGATGCTGGGATACCCTCCCCTTGGTATACCAGGGTCAGGGCACGCTGCACCTTTGCTCAGTGGGCACTTGGGGGCGGGGCAGGTTAAGCCTGGGGTGCATGCAGCATTACTGCTGTTGGGGACAGTGCTGAAACTGATGTGCTGTTCGCTGAGGTTTTAGAGACTGGGCTACGGGCTGAGGAAACGGTAGCAGCCGAACACGCACACCCCAAAGCAGTGGCCCAGCCCTGAACTAACAGGCATGGCAACGCAGCCTCACGGGTGGAGGGTGTGAATCACACATGGGCAGCTTACCCTCACCCCTGCTCAATGCAATTTGTCTCACACCCTCCTCAAACAGCTGACACGTCCCTCGGGGTATGTCCACGCAGCATTTTGGAGCAAGCCCGCCAGCCCAGCTTGGCAGACATGGCTTAGCCGGGCTTGTGCCAGCGCTTTGAAGTGGAACCGGTGGCTGGAGCTCAGGCTCTGAAACCTAGGGAGGGGGTTGCTGTTAGAGCAGCGGCGCAAGTGTTTTGAGGGGGGGGCCCTGGAGAATTGGTGTTTTCACAGAAGACAGTGCACAATGCAGGCCTGGATATTAAGGCTGCTGCGACCGGGGAGTGATGGCAGCTGAGTGCAGGTTAACAAGTTCTCTGTTTCTAGTCCCAGGCCCCTCCACGCTAGTTTCCACTGTGTTCAAAAATCATTTTAAACCAGTTTTTAAAAATGATTTCTGCAAACATGCTGTGGCAACCGGGAAGAGCTTTGCTCCTACAGGACAGGTAATCACGCCGGACGCTCTGGTTTGGTGAGAAAGAGAATACTGTATTTCTGCTCTTACGATGGTGTCACATACAAATTACACAGTGTGGTTAATACAACATCAGACACACACTGGGATACAGGGAAGTGAACCCCACCCCATGAATTACACTCCTGCTACATGACCCAATCCTTACTGAGCGTGCAAACAAAGCATGAATACAATGTAAAAATATATTAGATATTTACATACACGATCTTTTAAAAAGCTGTGACACGAGTACAAATTCTAGAGCAAACGAGGTGGAGAGAAGACGGGGGTTGATTAAGTGGGTTGTTTGTAAGCAAAGTTACTGTCAATCAAAAAAAGCCCCCCCCCCAACCTCCAGGGTGAGCTGCTGTGGACCTTTTGGGTATAAACCTGAGAGAGGAGTCCGTCTACACCAGGTAATTCAGTAAGCGAATGGAGACACAGTTCCATATTTAGAATAACATTAGGGTCAAGATGAACCTCTGAGTTTGAGGTCAGCAGCGCTTACTGTTCAGGATCCCCTCCCAGGAACGGGGACAATGTGAGCTATTAGGTGGGGGATTAAAACTACCACAGCTTAAAACACTGAAATTATGATGTCTAATCCACAGGCAGTCTCCTTCCTGCCTTGTCACAGATTTGCTCATGAGGGCAGGGACATCCATTTCACCCAGTTAGGAGTCTCACATTGCCTTCTGCCAACATCACCTCTAGGGGGCGTTTCAGTAATTCTGAGCCTAGCTATTAATCTCTATAATGGGTATTTCAGAGCTGCAGTCTCTGCTCAGCACAGAGATTCCTGCCTGTCTCGGAGGATTTCTAGTGGCCCTGTCTCACCAGCATTTGCTGCCCTGGGAGGTGTTGGCTGCAGTCTGAGCCTTCACTCCTTGCTTTTCCCTGGAAGCTGCTCTGGGGCGGCTCTCAGTCGTCAGGGTCTCTGCCCCACAAACAGAAGGATGTTTATATTTAATGAATCTCAAAGACTGAAAATCCCTTTAACAAAAATAATTAAACCCAGCCATGTGCTCAAACTACTGATCTTCCAAACCAAGCACAGGACAGCATGGGGTGTGGTTGAGGAGGCACAAAAAACTTTCTGGAAATTTCTGCTGAGTTAGGCATGTAGAGGTGAGAGAATGCAGCTACAGAGAGACTACATTGGACACCACAAGCTACTCCCCAGTGGACAACTGCACAGACGTCAGCACAAAGAACCCACTCTGCTTTAAGACACAGAGGCCTCACAACACAAACAGGTAAGGCCCCAGCACACCTACTTCACCGCCTAGTCACTGCACCCTATGCAGTTTCCTCTGTGCTTCCCATTCTATGAACTGCCTAGGAGATCTCTTTGACCCTATGTTTCAGGAGACTTTCAGTAGTATATATACAGAAGTGACTTTACAACTGGACCTGTGACCATGCACATGTACTGGAGCAGTCCAGTTCCACCAGCCCCATTGCCTGACCCCTCTCAATCTGGAGTTCCTAGTGCCTCTGCCCCCACCCACCTGCACAAAAGAAACAATCACACACAACTGCTATTTGAATTTATTAAAAAGGAAATGCCAACTGCCCCTTGCCGATGAGACACCTCCAGCAAATCCTCCCGAGAGCCGCCCTGAACGGAAGTGTGGGCATGAGCAACCGCAGGAAAGAAAGCAGCAGCCTGCAGTTTGAAGTTTCCCAGGGTGAATATTAACCAGGACCAAACACAAGGGTGAAAGATCATTAAACCTACTCAGAGCGTCCAAGTGATCAGTGTACGAGAGAAGAGCGGACACAGCAAAATCTCAGTGCTAGGGCCTCCCCGGAGCAGAGGGGGAGGAGCACTCAGTGTGACTTCTCCCATAGTGGGTCCCGTGAAGTTCAGACCTACCATGGGGCACCGAATCAGTGTATTATGCTGGTGAGACTTGCCGTGGAGATCTGCTCAGGCTGCCTACTGGGTACATTCCGATGTATTTTTCAAACATGGAGAAAAGCCAGGGTAGCTTCGTCACCTGGCCCCCTCTGCTGTGCTCCTGCAACCCACTTGCCATCAGCAATTTCATCCGGCCGTAGGTGAGTGGGAGCCCCTCTTATGCTCAAGAGCATACGTTTGTAGAACTTTAGCAACCCAGGCAAACTGCTGGTGACGTATGTGCCCTACACCAGGCTCCAAGCAGGAAGAAGCCGCCTCCACCGAGCGGCAGCCAGCAATCTACGGCGGGTCTGGCCTTTGCAGGACGCACAGATGTGCTGAGCTCTTGCTTTCTCCCCCTGTGCTACTTGGAGCCGCTCAGCACTAATGGTCCATAGTGGTAGGTCAGCAGTAGGTTTGCAGTGGAACAGAACAAGAATCACTACAGGAACAGAAGCACACACAATGCCCTCCAAATGTACAGACGGCTTTAAACCAATGAATCACACACGTTCACGACCCTTCTGAGACGCAAACAGCCCAGCCCCTTGCCCAGGGCACCCACTACCCACACGTCAGATGCCACTTGCTACATCTCTCACTCTTAAGTGCTGTAATAAAATAGTTTCCTTTGAGAACGATCCTGGGTTAACAGGCAGCACAATGTAACAGGGTGCAACGCTCAGCTAGCGTTGATTCTCTCCAGCACTGGATCCCCCCCCCCCCCCCCGACTCCCCCATAAGTGACCTCTGTTTGAGACAACTGACACTGCATTGCTGACTTCTTGTTTCTGGCCTGCACAAGGGGGTGCATGTGCTCTAAACAGCAGGGTGGAGCCAGCACCATGCCTTATTCTTGGCCCAACTGTTTACAGGAAGCAGCACAATGAAATGCTGAAGGTTTGGGGGGCTGGTGTGGAGCTATCGATGGGTTTGTCCTCCCCAGAGCTGGGAAACAACATGCACCCCCCCATGCTCAAATCACCCTGTGAAAATAAAGACCTCCCTTCACAGGGCATGGTCCTCTGCTAAGCAACCCCGGGCACCCCCACGAGCAGGCTGGTGAGTCATTGGCTAAGAGAAAGATGCCCAATTCTTAACCAGGTGCTGCATCCACAGGCTAATTTGAAAGTCACTGGTCTACGACAACAGCAGAGCAATGCAGATAGCAAATTGAGGCCTGCTGCATGCGAGTGCATGGAACTTCTTGACTCCTTGCCAGGCACATGGACGCCCCGGAGGGTAACAAAAACACTAGATTGACATAATTAGCCAAATTAAGAGGTTGAATAAAAGCAATTAGGGGAAACCCCTACTGCAGACAGACAAGTCCTGCGGAGCTGGGCTACTCCTGCTCTCTGCCTCTTCGCAGCCTCCTTCCAGTGCAGGGCATCCAAAGCCCAGTCAAACATTAGCAGCTTCCGACAGAATTGAGTCCAAGCTTCAGAAGTCACTGAGGATGCTGATGTCTGCAAACTCATTCCTGTACCGGTGTGAGTATAAGCTGAGCAGGAAGGCCCATTTCAGGGAGATGAAACTCCAGACACACGACAGGTAGTAGCTGCTGGGGTCAGTCAGGGCTAGGAAAGAAAAGAAGCCGGTTATATTTAAAATCCCCCTTTAGATTTCCACATAGAATCACAGAAGAATAGAGTTGGAAGAGACCTCAGGAGGTCATCTAGTCCAACCCCCTGCTCAAAGCAGGACCAACACCAACACATGCACCGTAAAAGACTGTCCCAGGAAGAACCTCTCTCCAAGCTCCCGTTCGACAGAAGACTTGTGCTCCTGTCTCCAGGAGTAACCGAGGTTTGCGAGCTGTGCTGTGTGCACTGGTGCCTCTGAACTGCACCAGTTCTGCTTAGGGTTCTGTAGTTCTAAGAGCAGTGGGTCCTGGAGGCGCAACCCGAATCCAGTGCCAAGCAAATGGAAAGGATACTCGTGCCATCGCCAAGGGAGATCCACGCACAATGCTATTCTGACCAAGGGGGACAGTGACCCTTCTTCACTCTGTGAAGCCATTCCCTTCCTCCCATTAAGGATCCTCCAGGTGTGTAACCAGCGATTGCAGCAAAACACCAATCATACAGCTACCAACCCAACAGCCGGCTCGATACTACGGCTAAGTGGGTCCGAGAGTAGAGAGCTGTGGTTACACGACGGAACGTGCTTCCACACAACGGTCCATTTTCCATTTGAAAAGACCACTGTTTTCTAGGAACTCGGCTGATTTGGGGGTTCTGAGGAGAAGAGATGAATCCCACACACATAGCAAGGAGGATGTTTCCCTGCTAGTGGCAGGAAGGGACACTGAAGGGAGCACAGGACTGCATGCAGTGGAATAGCTGATAGCATAAGTGCTGTAAGCATTTGCAGAGCAGGACAGCATGAGAGAGGCATGCTAACTGGAGGAACGAGAGAATGCTGTTACTTCTCTACACTCCCAGTCTTCAGAGAAGACCCAGCCTCACTCAAGGAGCCCTACAACACTCTTGCTTGGAGCTTATTCCATGTCACTTAAAGCAAACTGGGATGATCATGCATCTAATGATTGAGTCTGAAAAACCTGCATGGTTTGAAAGATCTTACACTACTGGTATATGCTTATGTATCAACTGCCCATATTGTGCAGAGCTCACGGAGATGGAAAGGAAAGAAGCATTTTTGGTTATTCATCAGAAAACAGCTAGCGTAAAATGGGGCACTAGAGATGGTAAGTGCCATTGCCTAGGAACGCAGTGCTCCATGCCTCTCAGAGGTGGTTCAGCACAAGGCTTTCACACACACTTAGATCTTCAGCGGTCCTGTATTGTAGGCAAATGGTCTCTCCATCTCTGCCACAGGAAAGCGCTGTGCAGTCCAGACTAAAGCATGCAAATTGCATAGTGTTGTTTCTAGAGCAGTAACACCTAGGAGCCCCAAAGCCACACTATCAGTCACAGTAACTCTCACTGCTCCCCTGCCCCAAGCCCACATCTTGCTGTGGTGGGAATTGACTAACTGGGCACAATTAACATATTCTACTGAAGTGTTAGAAACGGTCACAATGAAAGAAGATCTTCAAATCTCTGCAGAAGAACTCCGTTTGGATCTAAACGAAGGGCAGTTAAGAGGCTCTGTTCCCAGTGAACCCTGGCAATTCTTGGTAGATGGGATTGTTTGGGTGGCTGTCTAGCCATAAATATCACAAATGTGAACAGTTTTTTAAAAGTGAGTTCCATCCAGCCAACATGGTGTTAATGAATCACCTGGGGGTGACAAAAAGTTAGTCCAACAATACTGACCCTTCCTCTTTGGCTTATTGTTCAATATTTTATAGCATCGTAACAAACCCTGATGCAAAGAGTTTAGGGACTTGTAGGCTTATGTGGCAAAATTCCAATCCAAACTGATTTACGAAGGCTGAATAGACAGGTGCTTAGAAGTAATTTCAATATCTTGGGCAAGTCACTAATTTGTGCCTGTTCTCCCTTCTACAAGCCCATTAATTCCAGCCTTCCTGATGACCTCCCCATGATCACTCTTGGTACAATATACTTACACTGGTGCTTGGTGATGGCCAGAACAAGGAATGTGCAAAATCCCACCACGGAGAGAGCAGAGAAGAGGATCCCGATGAAGAGGAAGAACCTCAGCCCTTTTAACCAGGTCCTCCAGTAATCCTGCACATACATCACATGCGTGATTAGGGCCCAGAGCGCCAGAACACCTGCTCAATTAGACAGCAAGGGGAATCAGTATAACGAATCACACAGCAACACAGAAAGGTGTCTATAAACAAACATACAGCTAATTACATCCAAAGACTACATTAAAAGAACATTAAGGCTTCGAAGTCAAGCGCTCCAAATTTAAGGAAATGCTAGAATTAAGGTTGGCCACGCAAGCCTAATTCAGCCCCCTTATGTGTATGTATTATGAAACAGTTCAATTACAGGATCTCACACTATTTTTTCCACAGGAACCAGCCTCATTCAAGAATAGGTAGTTATTCAGATAGATAACTAAATAGGTAACTTTTTATCCTCCACATTCAATGTATGACCCCAGGCCTTATATAACACACACTGGTTCAAACCCTGCCCTGAATAGAAAGATTAATTTCCTCCCGGGCATTTTTACGGTTCTCTCACCACAGTACGGATACTTAATAAGCAGTTCAGTGCATCAAATATTAATGATTATTGCCACTACACTCAAGAGATTAGATGGTGTTATTAACTCTTTTTACATCTGGGGAATTGAAGCACAGAGATTAAAGCCAAAATTGTCACATGAGCACTAATTTTGGGTGCCAAAACCCTAAAGGCTGATTTTTCAGAGTATTTAGCATTTTATAGCACTTCAGTTGTTCAAAGCACAGTTCCAGTGGAATTCTGTGCCAAAACTTTAAAAATTCTGCACCAAAGATGTGAAAATTCTGCACATTTTATTTGTCAAAACAACACAATATAATCACACCAGTTTCAATTATTTTGGTAATTTGTTTCAAAATACCTGTCAGCCAGTAAGTCTGTAACAATGTAGACAACAAAAGAGAGTCAGGAAATGTTTTTTGACAAATAGATTCCTTACTAGGCACATTAATACAGAACTCTGAGTAATAATTCATTTAAACTACAGTACAAAACCGTATTTCCGGCACCCCTCAGAAGCCGTTCAAAGGCTTGGGGGAGTCAGGGGTAATAGAGAAGCTGAGGGAGAGGGAAATAATTGCTGGGAAGAAGCCTGGATATGAACTTGAAAGGTTGTTAGGTATGGGTGGGAAAGGTATGAAACAGTTTTTTTTGCAGGGCATGGAGGGATTATTAGGAAGTGTCCCCATGCAGACCCTGGATGACCCCTAGCCTCTCCCATTCAGTCAGGCACATCTACCCCTGTCCCCACGTGTGTCTGTGCCCCCACTCTGCCATCCCCCTTTTCCCCTGTAGCTCTGCCCGTGTCCCTGCACCACCTCAGCCAGCCCCGTCCGCTCATCTCCATGTGTCCCTGCACCTCCTGTCCCTGTGTGTCTGTGCCCCCTCTCATCATACTCCTTCCCCTTGTAGCCCTGCACCTCCCTCCCCCATGGCCTTGCGCCTCCACTCCTATTCAGCCCTTGTCCCAGTCAGTCCTCTCCCACTAGCCATTATGAGCCTCCGTCTGTGAACCGCTCAGCAGCCCCATGCTGTCTCCCCAAATTCCCTGTCTCCTGACCTGCCCCAACAGGCGCTGTGAAGAAGGCACGCTCTTTCTCTTCCATATCCTGTCTGGGGCCTGCCAGGAGCAGCTGCTCTGTTCTAGTGCCACAGCGCCCTTCAGTGGCAAAAGCTGGAACTGCACTAACTTTTCAGCAGAAGCTATTTTCTGCAAAAAAATTAAATATGCACATGGCACTTGAAATATTCATGTGCGCAGTGGCACAGAATTCCCCCAGGAGTATCACTTGCAGTCATAAAGACTCAGCACTTCTGCATATCTGGCCCAAGGTGTCTCAAATAGGGCACACAGCAAATGAGGCACACAAAATTTGCAGCCACCTGTAAAGAGTTTGGTTTAAGTGACTTGTCCAAGATCACATAGGACCTCTGTGGCAGAGGCAGAGATAGAATGCAGTTCTCCTGGGTGGCATTCTACTGCCTTGACCATGAGACTGTCCTTTCTCTTCCTGCAGTCTCCTGCCTCTTTCAATACAAACCTTCCAACTTTTGCAAAGAACTTTCCATCCATCTCCCTCTGGGTCTTTGGCTGCTAGGTGCCAATGTCCTGGTGACTGGGTTTTCCATTGTCTTTTCAGATTTTCCACTGATATAGTGTCAGTCTAGGGCAGTCCTTTTTAATGGCCCATTCCGGCTTAGACAGCTAGGCCACACACACACACACACCTATGTCTCAGCCTGCCTTGAGAGAAAACTGAGCCCTTTTTCTCCCACTGGGTGGGCATTCAAAATAATGGGGAAATTGAAACAAACCTAGGATTCCTAAAAAGTTACAGAAAATTCTCACTGTCACAGAGCCCTCAGCCTGATTTCATGCTGAGGGGAATGGGGCGGGGATTACACCCTTTCTCAGTGTATAAACAGATAGGCAGGGTTTGCCTCTTGTTTCTCTCCTGTTAATCCGGTTGGACAGATAGCACTGAAGCACTACTCCTTAAAGCAACTCCAGAGCTTAATGCCGCAAATCTTGTTATGACAATGCTTTTGACTAGCTGATTTTACATAACACAGCATTCTGTGTACACATACCAGAGATCAGAATCGAGCTGGATGTGTCCAGCAGAAGGAACACTTTTGTGCTCTGTGGACACATACAGAAGATCACAACAGTGTGAGCAATGCTTTTAATAACAAGGTGCGCAGCTTGTTAGAAGAACCTGCACTTAGAAGGTTAAGCTACTAACCTTGAACACCATATTCACTAAGCTTGCTCTCTCTAGTGAGTAGCTAAAAGTTCAAACCACATTTAAAACACAGAAAATGGGAAGTTCCATGTTCACAGTTTGCACAATGTAAACATTTCCCCATGGTTGTTGCAGCTGAGCGTGCACTTTCACACAATGACTAAGCACATATTACTTGGTTAAAGTGCTGATTCATGGTGTTTGTTACACAGCACTGAAGCTGCTGTTCTTAGGAGAAGTTGATGTGGTTTTCCTATGACGGGAACTGATTCAGCACACACGGAATCACCTGGTTCCCTCCTTATACAAGGCCTGACACAGCACTTTCTGCATGAAAAATTACTTAGCAACATTTATCATCAGTTAAACCTCTGAGCCCTAGCCTAGAATAATCATCTGAAATGACGGAGCAAACAAATGTGACAAGTGTGACTGACACATGCAAAAGAAGATATGGTCAGCCTCCCTTTCTCTAGGGATGGTCCCAAGAGCACCCACACAGTGATTAGTTTTAGACAATAGCAGCGTTAGAATTCTAATGATTCTAAATTGGGTTTAGGGCTCTGACTGCTGGCAATCAGCCCACATGGTCTGAAAGGAACAACATACACCTCGGTCCTTTCCCCAAAATCATCTGCTACGCCTCTGCCTTTAGATACTGACAGGTCATGGTGTTGTGCTACACAAACTTTGCAAACAGGTTCAAGTCATCAAAAGCACAGTCCTTAGCATTATGCTGAATGGAAGATCTAAAAGGTTCGTGTTAGCCTGGAATTCCATCTGTTCATGCTGACTGTTTCCAAACTCTCAGAATTGGGAAACTCAAAAACAAAAACAGCATATAGGCACCATCCCTGGGAATAGTTTCACAAGTGCAGAAGCCTCGCAGTCTTTAGCAATTGCAACATCTGTTAAGTCTGCATAAAATTACTATATTTTGGATTTTATATTTATTATAAAAGCTCATGAACTATTTAAAACTGATGGTCAGATCACTAACAATCCTGAATGATGCAGCACTGTAAAAGGCCCACAGTGAAAACAGTTTCCCACAAATGCATTATAACTGGATTCCTAGTGAATTAAGAATGCATTCACTGCATTCAGAACCTAGAAGACTATGAGAGATGCGACGGACACAAAACTAGCTACCTTATTATGATTTATTCAAGTTTAACTTCATTCTAATGCTTTGAATATACACAGGGTTGGAATCCAACTCAGAGAACAGCTGTCTAGAATCCAAGAACGACACTGCAGGGAAATGAATTCTCATTGAGGAGAATTAGGATTTTACTGCAGTATCAAATAAGTCAGGGATGGCTTCCACCACTTGCTGTTCACAATTTCATTCTTAGAATCAGATGAGCTAATTGCCTTGAAAAGCTGTAAGAGTAGTTTGCCAGTCCAGGCACCAAATCACAGCCTGCTTTTAACGATGACAGTACTGCTTCTGTGTTCCCTGTAAGCTGGGCGCGCTGCGCAGGAGAGATTTAAGAGCCACCCAGCTGATTAGGAGGGTAGCATGTGTTCAGGTGCTCCCTCCCAGGTTGCTCCATCCTGCAGCCGCTCCTGGGTGCTGATGTCAGGGTGTCCCCCTCCCCTCCTGCCACTGTACCCCATCTCCGCAGAGCAGGGGACACAGCCTGGCTCAGAGCTGCTGCGGGGGGAGGGTGAGTGGCTGAGTGCCTTTTTTAAAGAGACAATGCACTGTTTCTGAGATCGCCCCAGCAGCTAGCGCACACAGTCTCTGTGTCTCTCTCTCTCTCTCACACACACACTCTCGCTCTCCCCCCCCCCCCCCCCCCCCCCGGCCCCATCTCTGCAGAGCGGCGGAGGGGAGACAACAGGGATCAGGACAGAGCAGGAGAGCTTTCAGTGAGTCTCTTAAAGAGACAGCGCAGGGCGTCTCAGAAACTTTCCCAGCAGCCAGCACACACGCTGTCTCTGGGTATCTCTCTCTCTCTCTCACACACACACACCACACACACAGTCATTGTATCACACTGTCACACACACTGAGTCACACATACTGTCAAACACACAGTCTGTGCCACACAGAGTGTCACACACACACAGTCTGTGTCACACTCACCTCCCAACACATACTTGCATTATCGTAGTTGTTACTTCTTGGTAATTCCTGCAATGCACATATATTCTCTGTAATTTTATTCTTTCAAAGAGTGTTATTTTAGTGTTTTGACTGGTCTATGCATTTCATAATTGTTATTTCTCTTACGCTTAAATTTAATTCTTTGAGTAGTGAGTTCTAAAATGCCTAATCGGTCCTGGCTGGAGTAATTATCCCAATTTAACTTTTTAAAAATATGTATCATAGCTAGGTTTTTTGTTTCTACTGGTGGCGCACATCCGCACATACCTCAGTGCATATAACAACATTTATTCCGCACACGGATGGAAAAAATTAGAGGGAATATTGCTTGCTGCTACTTACTGGTATGGCGGTAGCGCATGAAAGACCAAACCAAGTTATGGACTCCCCTGGTCTAGGTACAATTCAAACTCAAGGCCACTAGTGAAACTTTACTCAACCATCAAAAAAACAAAACAAACCCAACAAAAATAAACAACCAAGGCAAGCAGAACTTAGAAACCTGCAGAGGTCCAATCACACTTCTCTTGTCCTATGTGGCTGAACAAAAGAAACACCTGCTCTGAGAAGTGTCCTCACAAGTTTAAGGTAAAGAAAAAACAAATGTCAAGTGACAAGAGGTCCCAAAGAGACCTGCACAGACTCAAACATCAGAGAGAAATTGCTAAATTACTAATCCGCAGGGTATCAGTGGTGAGGCGAAGTAAGCCTTCCCCAGTACAGTTAACTTTCTGGAGCACTTTCCTGGCACTGGCTTTAATGCGACTGCATCCAGTTGGCTTTATTTTTAAGAAGTGTATTTGTGATCAAAACTGGAGAAGATTAATTCAGACTTGGCATAACTGACACATACTGGGCACGAACAACAGCATTAAAAGCCACTGCCCGGTAAGCACAACAGAAAGGCTCATTTAAAAGGGGATGGCGCGCCTTCCTTTTCAATAGGTACAGTAGCTGAAAAAACACGGCCATGGCAACTAATCACTCCAGCATCACTAGAATAGTCTCCAATCAAAATGAAATCCAGACTGAACATCAGGGCAACTGGGAGGCTCTTGGAGCTGGTAATGGGATATGTAGAATTCCATTTCTAGGGAACCAAACCTAGATTTGAACAGGGGCCAAGCCAGTAGTGAGAGCTGCGCCTGGTCTGAGTTCTCAGGGAATAGGTGTCATCACATGTCATGCCAATTGACTCCCATTTCTGATGTTCTGGCCACAGGTCCATGGCTGAATGGGCCTGGAGAATGAACACCCATCCTTCTCTCCTACAAAGGTCATAGAACTTCCTGTTCCGTAACCGGAAGTGAGGATAGGGAGGGCTTATATGAGGGAGAAGAAACTTTCATTTCAGAGGGCTGTTTTGTTTTGAAACTAGTACCAAACTAAGTGACCACTGTTACTGACAGTACAGTACCTGAAACACTCGTATACAATCTCTATCACAAGAGAAGCCTTGTTTGAGATGGGGTGATGGAAGGCACTTCCCATATAGTCCACTTTCTGTGTGGCTCTCTGGCCGGGGCTATGCACATTAGGCAGATTATTAGACTGGTCCCTTCTGGTCTTAACATCTGTAGATTATAACAATTGCACAGGCTGGTCAACTGCTGCTCCCAACGGCAAGCGACCAATGCCCAAGTAATTGGACTTTAAGAGTGAAGCAACAATATTAGATAAAAATGACTTTCAACCCAAGCCTGTGCATTTCACATTGGAGGAGTTCTAACAAGGCATTCCTTCTCCCCTGCTCTGTAAAACTAACACACAACTACAGGGCTACATGGTTCATGAACAGCACATTCTGAAGCATTGTCCGCACAGGCCAGCAGATACCTTCTGCTGCTCATTTCAGCTATAACCCGTTATTCCAAGTCAGACCAATACATTGTTAAACACAAAAAAATATGATTACTGAGATTAAAGCCTTCACAATAAAAAAACAACAGGGAAACGTGATAAACTGGAGCATTTATTGCTAAGTTTTCAGGAAGCTGTTCAGGACAGCCTATACAGTGTCTTTGAAATTCAGAGCATTAGCTTCCTGGAGAATTATGACCAGTCTCTGCCCAAAAGGTAATTTCCCCTCACACGCTCATTTATGGTAAGTATTCACTGGGAAAACTGATGACTTGGTTTCCTTCCAAGCCACAGGAATCCAAGGCACTTTATATAGTAATAAAGGCAATGGGGTTCCATGGATAGCTCAGCAAACGTTCTTATTGAAACCATGAGCAGACAGCGAGAGATTGCTGGACAAAAGCTACTCCTGGGTTGGGACTCAGGGCGGAGAGTGAAGGACTTTGCTGTAACTTCCTGCTTTCTGTGCTAACAAGATCTGGTCTACATTGTGTTGTAATGTAGATGATTAACAAACCATTCTGTTTTACACTGCTGGCTGAGAGTCAAGTTGGGGGTTCATGGCCCCTTTGGTGGGCAAGTAAGGCTTCCCCAGGTGGACTCATTGCGGGGAGGTCAGGGCATGAAGAGGGGTGCTGAACACTCCAAGTCAGACCCCAGGAGGTGCTGAAGCCAAGGAGGCTTGCCCTAGTGAGAGTGTGCCCTGAGGGGGGAGACACTACAAGCGGGTCCTGTCTGAATTTCATTCAGAGTGGTTCTAGAGCACGGAGCCTGTGCAACCCATGACAGCTCCATGCGTGGACACCTTCATGTCACAGTAAGAGTGCCTTATCCATATTTAGTTTAACCCACTGAGTTAAGCTTAAACAGATACAAGGCCACCTTATTGAGGAAAAAAATGTCCACACATGGAGGTATTCAGGAATAGCTGTTCCTCCATAACTCCACATGTAGACAAGCCTCAAGACTTTGACTTTACCAACAAAGATTACAGAAGCAAAGCTCTTCACCATACAAAGCCACGTAAACAAACTTGTCTTAGTAGAGCTATGAAAGGAAACGATCTCTATCCCATAACCTCCCTGGGGTAAGTGGTGAGGGGGCCAGGTCAATTTGCCAGATTAAAAATAAAAGGGTCTTGAAAAATTTGATAATAGCCATAACAACTGTGTGGGAAACTAAACGGGTTTAGTACAGTCCCATTAACAGGGTTACATGGTCCTGTTGTGATTAAAATGCATTCAGACCATTCTGCTCTCTCAACAACGAGTACACTCATCGTCTATAGGAGAACATCTCCAGCAGAAATATGGCCCACATCTAATGTAAGAGCACTATACAGCTTTGTGCGCTCTACTGGACTGGCTCCAACACTAATACAATAACTGACTGATTCAGTTGTTCTGCTCCAAAAAATTGTTTTTAGAAACAATTTTTACTGGAATAAAATAAAATGATGTCATTTAAAGTGGGGAAGAGAGGTTTAAAGACCTCCAGAGGATTCAGTTCATGACTTTCAGCGTTTAAATCTTCTGTTTCACATAATCCTACTTCCAAAAAATACTCCATCTAACCACTGCCACCCAACTCTGCATCCAGGTAGTTCGATCCAAGCCCCACACCACAGTCACATACAGAAGCAGTATCAGGGTCTCTGGAGGTAGCCCTGCAGCAGCAGTTTTGGAAGGTGGGTCAGATGAAGTTGCCTCAGTGGCCCAAACACGGCTCATATAATCTTACATCCTTCACAGTTGGAAATATTTGGTTGCTGCCACTCTCAGATGATTGCTCTCAGAACTGTCCTGGGCTAAAATAGCCATTCAGCAAAACAGAATCTATGGGATTTCTTACTATGGAAACAGACACATCTAAAATAAAGATTACCTAAGTAAAGCACAGAGTAGATCTGAAACAGAGTGGAGAGAGGCAGAGTTTCTTTAAAGAAAAAGTCAACTTGGGTATTTTGACAAATCTTAAATCCAGATTTAAGAATATAAAACCTAGAGAGTACTTGGAATGTGTGTAAATGAACAAGTTCCTAAAAATAAGTTCAAAACAAGATGTCACCAAGTTTGGTAGCCAACTCTTAAAGGAGAAAAATACTGGTAATTATCCTCAGTATTTCAATAACACAATTCCAAAGCTTCCCAACCTTCAGGGTACATAAAACAAGTTTCATTTTCTCCAAATGCAACAACTAAAATGAACACCCGGTTGTATTTTTTTAAAAACCAGTTCCTCGGCATTTTGATTAATTTTTCAGAGCCTTGATAAATGAGCTGCATTGTTGACGAAGACACTATAAAAGCTGCCTCTGCTGTCAAATCAGGTGGGGGACAAATACCCTTCATAATTACAGCAATGGGTATCATGGACAATTTGACAAAGGACAAGACAGCATAAAAAACCCTAACAACTCTTCTTCCCACAGTGAGTTCCAGAAGACCAAACAGTTAAACAGGAGTTTAAAAAATAAACAACCACATTTGCTGACAATGACAAATGTGATGACTATGCAAAATTAAAATAAATATGGATAATGCTATTGTGAACCACTGGCACATTTCTGGGGAGAATTATGTAACTATATTTAACCCAAAGTAGTTTCTTCAGAACACGTTATCCGAATGCCATTTTCCATCAAACATCCATAGGACTCTTGTTTTATAAGCGCAGTTATACAACCTCAAGCATTAGTGACACCTATATGAAGGGACCCTATGCATTTCCATTCTGACCCTGTTTTGTCATTCATAACTATCCAAGACCTTGCCCTGTCAGGCTCAAGAATTGTAGATCGCTATGAAAGGGTAAAATGTTTTCTTCTGAAAGTCTGAGCCAAAATTGTTCAGCTTCAACCATTTTTGAGAACAAGTTTAAAAAAAAATCTTCTTAAGACTTTGTTTGAACAGTTCTTATGCCAAAACAGCTGGGGATTGAAAATTGTAATTTGTTAGGGAAACAGTCCTCTGAGGAGAAGAATCTTTTGAGTGTTCCAGTGAAAACTGGTTTTTATTTGGCCAACTTCTGAGCCCACAAGATTGCACTTTGGGCATGTGCAGTACAAGTGGATTGACTTTTTGGTTCAGAGCAAAGTAGGCTGGACTGCACATGTGCAAGAAGAAAGGCACTTGGCATTTGAAGTCTTGGCTAAACTCTAAGTCTGTCTGATCAGCCAGTTTTAGTAGCAGGAAATGAGACTTATAGACTTCAGATGCTTTGTGCATCTAATATAGTACTTCAAAACTAAAACAACAATATTATTTATTATTTTTGCCTGGCATTTCATAGACACAAAATACGACAGATCTTGGCCTCTAAAAACGTAGTCTAAAAAGACAACAGAGAAAGGAGGGAGAAAGGGGCATCAAGACAAAAATATCCATTCATATTTTCCCTGTTTTGGTGTATGTGTATATTTTTCATTCTTTGCCTACTTTCTTCAATTTTTTTCATTCATGCCTATCTTCTCCATTTTAAAGCATAAGATTCTACTGCCATCACCCCAAATGTAGATGATGAATTTGTGGTATTTTTGTATTTAAACCAGAATTAATATTTAAAGACTGGCTAATGCATAAACACAACCCTTTTCTACAATCTATTCCAGGGGTTCTCCAACTTCACTGCACCGTGACCCCCTTCTGACAACAAAAATTACTACATGGCCCCACAAGAGGGGACTGAAGCCTGAGCCCACCCAAGCCCCACTGCCCAGGCGGGGGGCAAAGCCAAAGCCCAAAGTCTTCAGCCCCAGCTGGGGGGGCCTATAACCTGATCCCCACCACCCAAGGCTGAAGCCTTTGGGCTTCGGCTTCAGCCCCAGGCCCCAGCAAGTCTAATGGGGTTGCAACCCACTTTGGGGTCCTGACCCAGTTTGAGAACCACTGACTATTATGCTGTTTAATTCTGTGCAGGCATCAAGACACCCATATGGAGTTGCACAATATACTTAAGGCCCTAGGTTAGTCAGCAGGGACTCCAAAGAGTCAATAATTCTATGTATAATATTTAATAGCCTGTTAAAATATGGAAATATTATCCATTTATCCAAATGCCCTCCCCACCCCCTGCCAAGGAGCCGCTGCCAGAGAGATGTTTCAGGAGCCACGCAAAGTAAGAGCTGCCCGGCTGGAGCACACACCCAAACTCCCTCTCAGGGCCCGCACCCCCTCCTGCACCCCAACCCCCTGCCCCAGCCTGATGAAAGTGAGCGAGCGGGGAGGAAAGTGAGCGATGGAGAGGTGGGGGTGGAGTGAGTGGGGGGGGAGGGGCGGGAAGAGGTGGGGTGGGGCCTTGAAGGAAGGGGTGGGATGGGGGTGGGGCCTCAACAACCTTCTCCCACATACACAATACTGGATCTACAACTCTCATTCAGGTGCCTGGATGAGTTTTGAAGCTTGTGAATGCAACAGGTACATTTAAGTTAAAAGAAAGTTTGTGCCAAGACCCAGCATATTCTGATCCAATTCACGGGCTGTTCTGCATTGACACACCTAGCTCAGCTTTTTGGTTTCACAACAGCATGGGCTGCACCAGCACAAACACTGTGCCTCCCCGCCTTCGTGGGCCGTGTCACAAGCATTAGCTAACCAACAGTCATTTGGTATTTAATATCCTATTAAAAATATGGAAAGTCACAAAAAGGCACCTACTTTCCTCGCCAGCTTCTTGTGAAATTTCTAAAGTTAGGAAACTTGTCAAAAGCTTGCCCAATTCCTCTCCTTCCATCTCTTCTCAATGGAAACAACTACTAATTAATGAGTTAAAATAAAAACAGACTAATCTATTTAATGAAGTATCCCAGAGACAAAAATTAAACTAAAGCACTGTTTACTTGAGACTTAAGGGGCCACCACTGCCTAAATATAGTGGGATCCTCTTAAGTGTGGAGTAGTGAACAACTTCACTAACTGAAGATTCACAATATTCCAGGAATGCAGTCTGCACTGTGATGCAAAGTTAAAATAGAACCACAAATGCCAATCTAGACAACCTCTGACCCAACAGTTTGGAATGGCTTTGATATTGTTTTTGCCTTTCACATTAATACCCAGTCACGAGGCAGGCTCTGGAAACCCCATTGCAAAGTGGGAGGATGTGTGTACAGGCAGTAGAAAATAGGTTTCAGAGTAACAGCCGTGTTAGTCTGTATCCGCAAAAAGAAGAACAGGAGTACTTGTGGCACCTTAGAGACTAACAAATTTATTAGAGCATAAGCTTTCGTGGACTACAGCCCACTTCTTCTTTGTTAGTCTCTAAGGTGCCACAAGTACTCCTGTTCTTTTTTTAGTAGAAAATAGGTTTTTCTTTAACTTCTTTTGTATTTACTGTATGCCAAATAGCTCTGTAGAACCAGGAGAATGGGGCAGGAAGGTGGCACCTCTGTCTGATTCTCCAACCAGCAAAGAACAAAAGCTCCCAGTGGGTAGTATGAGCAGGGCACACAGAGGAAAAGTCAGTTGGGAAGGAACAGACTATTGGCAAATGGGAATATCGGTAACCTGCGTGTCTCAGAAGCTCCATGACTTGCTGCTGCACTGGACAGGGCATCAGAAACACACTGGAGTGTTGGCTTTCCAGAGTTCAAGCAGAATACATGAGAGATCCATATATTTTTAAAAATGCAGTTTTACTCTGAAAATAACTGTATCGAGAAAATAATATATATTCCGACATATATATTACTCCTAGAGCTGACAAGAACTATATGAATTCTCTTCTTGTCACATATCAATGGTAATATTGGCCGTGATTAATAATTCTAAGTGATTTAAAGCAGTCTGATTTTCAGAAGGCAGGTGTCTAACAAACTTTCTGAAAATGAGACCTCTTTACAGTATTACATGCAGAGCACTCCAAAAACTAAAAATCATCTGTCACTCTGAATTTGGGCCTAAAATTTTCAAACTGTACAGACATTTGTGGAACTGCATTATCTTCAAATTATGCCCTCCCTTATGCCCTCCCACTTGTTACACCCTGCATTACACAGATGATGTTACCAAAGAAGTCTCAGGAAATGGGGATCCCTTCACGTCCTGCGGTGATTAAAACTGTGAAGAGCTGATAAAACATGAGCTGCCAATCTAAAACTTTTAACAAACTCAGGGATGCTTTCAATTCTTCCTTGTCATTTTGAGAGCAGTAATCCATGGTCCATAATAAGGGTTTTATAGTCCCTGAATGCTGATAGCTGTCAAACCAACAATCAAGAGCACAGAGCTCTCAAATCAGGACAGGTTTGTTGAACACTGTTCATCCTGCAGAACACATTGCTCTGGACACGGTTTTTAAACTATGAAAATGTGAAAGATTAGACTTTTTGTAGTTTAAATTCCATGTTTCAATTATTCCGTTTTAATTTTGTGAGTGTGATAGATAACATTACAAAATGAGAACTTAAGATTTAAGTTGTTCATAAAACACAGTGATTGTGCAGGCAGACAGCAGCCATTCTGGACTCACCAGTACCTTACACGCAGCCTAGAACTAACAATACATTTTCAGTGACAGGACTAGCCAGAATATTGGGTTTACCACAGCAGCCACAAAAGGTTAAAATCCCAGCCTTTTATTACATCCCCCCACCCCACCCCCAAATGCCATATTTTGGGCTAGCCTAATCAGTTATTGAATTGAAACTATGTTCATAAAAAGTGTGTCTGGAGTCTGTGAGTGGTAAAAAATGTCCCCAGTCCTCATTTACAAAAACCACAGAGACAAAAGAGATATGCAATCCACCCTCAGCCTTTCACAGAGAAAACAGCAGCGCTGCTAGGAAATAGCTAGGAGCTGTTGCAATAACCTTCTAGGGACTGATGTGCTACACAAGAGAAAAATCAGCACCTGTTAGCAATGAGGTTCAGGAAGTGGGAAGAATTAAGTTATTTTTTTACTTAAATTATTCATTTACTGAGTTTTCACATTTGGTAAGAAGTTAACGTAACCCTGAAACCACCACTTTCAATGGCAAATTTCAACTTGGATCAGACATTAACAGTGCATTATAAGTCTCACTATAGTCCTTTAAAAATCCTGATTTCAAGGGACACCACTAAAGAAAATTCAGAATCCTACCAGGTAAAGTTTCAAAGGTCCATGTGCAAAAATACAGGGAGGGACTCCCTATCTATCTGCTGCAACTCTTCAGTTTTTGAAAGGTCTGATCACCTACACAACGAGACCACCATGTAGCCTCTCCATTACCCTACTCTACCTCACAGGCCAAACGTATTCCTTCCTTCCTCCCTCCCTCCCCACATCCATTTCTCAGCCCCAGTTGAGGCACTTATGATCCCAATAACCTTTCCTGGCTGTTCACTTAAAAAGTGCAACCCGTGTGATATAACTGGTCAATTTTAACAGTCCTTAATGTAGACTGTGATGAAGTTTCCATTCCTCACCCATTCTTGACGAGCACACTGAAACCATAAGGCAGTGGGTCTCAAACTTTTTTACTGGTGGCCCCTTTCACATAGCAAGCCTCTGAGTGTGACCCCCCTAATAAATTAAACACACTTTTAAATATATTTAACACCATTATAAATGCTGGAGGCAAGCGGGGTTTGGGGTGGAGGTTGACAGCTCGTGGCCCCCCACATAATGACCTCATGACCCCGAGGGGTCCTAACCCCCAGTTTGAGAACCCCTGCTATAAGGGCTTCCCCACTCTCTCAGAAGTCTTGCAGAAATCACGGACCTACTGCCTTTGATTACTACCAGTTACAGATAATGCTCTGACACTTTTAAAGAGTCAACAACGGCAACATTAAGGTTCAGACATCTAGAGAGCCTCTATCATTCCCACAAAATCCTTAGAAGTATCTCTATTACCCTGACTACATATAAAGTAGACTGCTTGGTGTTTAAGAATTCCATTTATTTCTACTCTCTCTCTCTTACATGGTGCCACTTGCTGATCTTGAGGTGATTTGACCAACGGCTAAAAATACGTACATGTGAAGACATTACTGATCCGATTGACTAGACTCTCTAGTCTAGCAGAAAAAAAAAAAACGATGAGTTCCAGAATAGGAACTGGAGCTAGAAAAATTCACACTAGAAATAAAGGCATACCTTTTTAGCAGTGATTGGAATTAACCACTGGAACAGCATACCTTGAGGCCTGGTGGATTCACGATCACCTGAAGTCTTTAAATCAAAACCAGGCGTTTTTATAAAATTTACTCCAGCTCAACCAAAAGTTATGGGTTTGATGGAGGAATTACTAGTGAAGTTACAAGCCTGTGTCATGCTAGAGGTCAGACTAGAAAATAATGGTCCATTCTGGCCTTCAAATCTATAAATCCTCCCACAGACGAATGAACACACCCAAAAGCAGAATTACAAC
>NC_048313.1:22010175-22027344 GCF_013100865.1 Trachemys scripta elegans | reverse complement strand
GCCCACGGACACCCATGTAACACGCGTGCAGCGAGGACACGGGTCGGGTCTGTGCCCACGGACACCCATGTAACACGCGTGCAGCGAGGACACAGGTCGGGTCTGTGCCCACGGACACCCATGTAACACGCGTGCAGCGAGGACACAGGTCGGGTCTGTGCCCACTGACACCCATGTAACACGCGTGCAGCGAGGACACGGGTCGGGTCTGTGCCCACGGACACTCATGGAACACGCGTGCAGCGTGGACACGGGGCCAGTCTGTGCCCACGGACACTCATGTAACACGCGTACAGCACGGACACGGGGCCGGTTTGTTACCATGGACTCTCATGCAACACATGTGAAGCGTGGACAATGGTATGGTCTGTGCCCATGGACACTCATGCAACATACATAGCATACCGATATGGGTGCAGAATGTATTCATGAACACTCATGCAACACATGAAAAATGTGTGCTGGCATCAGATATTTGGCTGCATGTGTGTGTTCTCCCTATGTGCTGTCCCAGCTCTGCGCAGAGAGCTGGCACAGCAGACCTCAAGTGAATCGCCCAATTACCACAAGATCCATTAATGTGCAAAAGTGCCCGGCCAGGTTTATTGTCGACGAGGCAAGGTAATAGCACCTGGCAGACTCTACGAGGATACTAAGACATGTATGCCCGTGACAATGGATGCAGCTCAGTGAATGGTGGGACTTTCCATTTCCCCCTCAGCTGGCTAAAGACGCCCTCTGAGATTCTGTTTTATACATCAACGCAAACAAGTTAGGTATTGCCCCTCTGACATAGTTCGTTAGTTGACGCCTTCTGACTAGCCAGTTACCACCCATCACCTTGTACATCTCTATCCATCACACTGTCATCCTGACCTTATCTTTGGGATAGGTCAGCGTGTTCCTTTTCTCTTTAGGGAATGTGTTGGTATCAAGGTGTTCTGGTATCACTCTTCTGGAATGTGTTTGCGTGAGTGCTCTGTGCTTAGCACCTCTTAGTAAAGTGACCAGATGTCCCGTTTTTAAAAGGACAGTCCTGTTTTTTGGGACTTTTTCTTATATAGGCACCTATTACCTCCCACTCCCTGTCCCGTGTTTTCACAGTTGCTATCTGGTAACCTGACCTCTTAGGAATGTGTGTTTTTGCAATATCAGCTCTGTTCCTGCCAGATTCTGTGAGCAGGGCCTGCCTCTAGCTCACAGCCTCATTTTGCTTTATATTAGCAAAGCTTTCACCAGTACTTTAGCCCAGGACTTACGCCTCATATCAGGCCTCTGATACAAGGCCTTATGTTTCAGGCCCTCTTCCTACTACATATGCGACACCGTCATACAAACAATCTGTGCGTAACATACGGGTGACGGGTGACAGATGCCACACGGGAGCCGTGTCTTCTACTGGACCACCTACCCTTGGTGGAAGGGACAAACTTCCAGCTTCACAGAACTTTTCTTTAGGGCTGGGGCTCTGCAAAGCTGGAAAGCTTGTCTCTTCCCCCAGCAGAAGTTGGTCCAATAAAAGATATTGCCTCACCCATCTTTTGTCTTTCATACCCTGGAACCTACACGGATACAGGAACATTACAAACAATACATAACTTGTAGCATACATGCAGCACAGCATCATAAAAGCCTTAGACATATAACACACAATCAAAATACATTTAATGCAGTCACACATGCACACAACACACTATACGCACACGTGTACTTAACACACATTCACACGTGCAACATGCACCTACATATGGTCATGTGTGCAGCATGCGACACAACAGTCACAGGTGTAGCATGCCTGCTGCACCTAATTGTGTGTGTGACACAGGGTCGTGTATGCAAGTCACACATGGCAGTCATGCAACATGTGCAACATATGGCCACATGCGCAACATGCATATGACAGACGATCTCGCATGCAACATGCATTGGACATAGTGATATATGCAACATACATACAACATAGTCTCACATTCAACATGTGTGCCACATAATCACATGTGCAACATACATGGCACACATTACAGGTGACAATCATGTCTGCAACATGCATGCAACATAGTCATGGGCGCAATGTACATGAGACACCATCACACATATGATACTTGCTCATGTCTGCAACATGTATGCCCCATGTATGCAACACATGGCTACATGTGAAACATGTGTAACACAAAGTCAGATTTTTCCAGATAAATTGGAGATAGTAATGGTTATATTTGCACAAGGCTTCTATGCTGAGAGAGTAGCCAGGGTAAACTGTATATTTAACCCCCTCCCAACTGCAGGATTTGGGATTGAGAGTGGAAAGAAACAATTGAGACAGGACAATGAGGAAAATTAATAATAATATAGTTAATATCATTATAATTCATAAATAGGTGTTATCTAGCACCTTGCAGCCATTGGCCTCAGCACTTTACAAAGCAGAGGCTAGCATCTATCTAGTGTTACTCCTGCAACTGTGTAGCCCGTAGCCGGTGGCTGGGGAGAGTTTCCCCTGGTGCACACAGACAGAGCTCTCTCTGCTGTAAGCAGGTGATAGTGGTGCATTCCGGACACCTCGGGTAACCCCAAACAACGTTAGCGTAATTAACTATTGGAACAACTTCCCAAGGGTTGCCTACTGCCCACGGGGATCCTTAGGGGCAGTATAGGGTGGGCACTCTGTCTGAAGCTCAAGAATTAGTTATTTTTGCCTTTTTCAAACATTCAGGTTTTTTCCTTAAATTCCAAATGTTGCTCCATTTGCCAAAATGATGTTTACAGACCCAAGAAATTGATACCTGCTATCTACAGAGTTTTTGGTGCATCTGTGTGACCCTGTCTATAAACATGAACAAGTTTAAGCTCTAGGTGGCAGCATCCTCCTATGGTTACTATACTGGATACAAACAGAAACATCTTTCTGACTTTTATGCTGTTATTTATTGTTATTATTAATATTAATAATAATAATGATTTGTGCCAGGCACTATCCAAACACACAGGAAGACAGAGGAGTCTCTGCCCTGCTTACAGTCTAAGACAATTTTACTAAATCAGGGGCTTCATTCTTTTCCCTGGGAGACTTGAAACCTGGCTGATGTGAAAGGTTCATTCGCGGGTATAATGGACCAGAAGAATTGCCAGACTGGATCAGAGAAGTGATCCAGTTAGTCCGATATCATGACTCTGGCAGTGGCTGGCGCTAGATGGTTCAGGAGAAGGTGAGAGAACACTGCAACAACAGTTATGGGATAAACTGCCCCTAGGGACAGTTATAGGGAAGAATAGGGAAGTATTATTAATAGGATTGCCAACCCTCCAGGACTGTCTTTAATTAAAGATTACGTCATGAGATGAAACCTCCAGGAATACATCCAACCAAAACTGGCAACTCCAGTTATTAGCCCCTTCACATAAAACAAGAAGAAGTGGTCACCCAATGAAATTAATTAAAACAAACATAAGGAAGTACTTCTTCACACTTCATTACCAGGGGATGTTGTGAGGGCTGAAAGTATAATTGGGTTTAAAAAAAGAGTTAGATAAGTCCATGGAGGATAGGTCCATCAATGCCTATTAGCCAAGATGGTCAGGGATGCAGTCACTCTTTCATTTGGGGAGACTTATGCGAGTGCCAGAAATTCCCTAAAAGGTGTGTGTGTGTGTGTGGGGGGGGCTACTGGCGCCCGGACCTTGGCCCCAACCCCCCACTCTGCCCCGAGGCCCTGCCCTTGCTCCACCTCTTCCCAGCCCCGCTGACCTCTTCCCCCGAAGCACTGCCCTCACTCTACTTCTTCCTGCTCCAACCCTGCCTCTCCTCCCAAGGCCCCCACCTGCCCGCCACTCACTCCTCTCTGCCCCCTCCCCCCCGTCGCTCGCCCCTGAGGCAGGAAAAAAAGTGGGAGGGTATAGTCCTCCCACTTTTAAAAGTGATGGGGCATTGGCTCCCTGACACCTGCCTCCCCAGTCCTGGCACCATTTAGCTGAGTTGCTCCAGCATCAGCCTCTCCCTGGCTGGCCCAGCTGTGGGACTTCTCCTCCTGCTGTGCGAGTTGATGGTAGAGCAACTCAGCTAAGGGATACCAGAACAGGGGGAGCCAGGGGGCCGTGGGCCCATCACTTTTTTACTGCCTTACGGGAGAGTGATGGGGGGAGGGACGGAGAGGAGCGAGTGGCCGGTGGATAGGGTGACCAGATCACAACACTAAAATATCGGGACACATTGGGGTGCCGTCAGCCCCACCCACAGTCCACCCCCACTCCTCCCAGGCTCCGCCCCCACTCTGCCCCAGGTCCCACCCCCTCCCCACTTGGCCCCCCTCCACCACGCCCTTCCTCATTCCCCGGCCCCCTACTGGCTTGCTGCGTCCCTCCTCAGTCCCCCACCCACTGCTCGCCTCTTCACCTTTCCCTCCCGCCGGTTGCCTCTTCACCCTCCCTCCCTCCACTCACCCCTACGACGCTAACTTCCCCTCTGCCGGGTGGGTGCTCGTCCACCCCCTGCCTCTTCCCGCCCAAGCATCTGCCCTCACTCCGCCCCCATTCCACCCCCTTCCCCCAAGTCCCTTCCCCTGCCCTGCCTCTTCTCTACCTCCTCTCCTGAGTGCGCCGTGTCCCCGCTCCTCCACCCTCCCTCCTGGAAAGTGCTAAGCGCTGCCAAACAGCTGTTAGGTGGCGGGAAGCGCTGCGGGGGGAGAGCGGGGACACGGCGCGCTGAGGGGAGGGGGAAAGAAGGAGGCAAGGAGGGGGGAGCTTGGCTGCAATTTTTCCCCCTGGGTGCTTCAACCCTGGAGCACCCATGGAGTCGGTGTCTCCCTTCTGCTCGCCTCCTTACCTGAATATCAGGACAAATGGCGTCCGGATCATACATTGATCGGGATGTGGGACAAAGAGTTAAATATCGGAACAGTCCTGATTTTATCGGGACACCTGGTCACCCTACCGGCGGAGGGGGGCAGGGGCGCTGGTACAATTTGTATAGTGGGGGTGCTGAGAGCCATTGAACCAAACTCTAAACCCTGTATATAATATAAACCACTTCAGGCCAGGGGGTGCTCCCGCACCCCCAGCATCCCTAGTTCCAGCACCTATGGAGGAGGGACTCGGGGAAAGAGGCAGAGCGAGGGCAAGGTCTTGGGGGGGAGCATGAGCAGGGCCACAGTCCGGGCGCCAGGGCCCTTCTGCTTCTAGGAAGCTTCCGGTGGCAGCGTTCCAAAGGTGGCAGGCTGGAGGTGACCTGCACCTGCATCCGGTATTTCTTGCCCCCTGCATGGCCAGCCTCTTATACGGGCCACCCATGCTCAAGTGTCCCTAAACCTCTGACGGCCAGAAGCTAGAAGTGGGCAACAGGGGATGGATCACTCGATAATTGCCCTGTTCAGTTCATTCCCTTCTGAAGCAGCTGGCACTGGACACTGACGGAAAAAAAAGATGCGGGGCTTGATGGACCATTGGTCTGACCCAGTATGGCTGTTCTTATATTCTGGGAAAGTTCCTTCCCAGTCCCCATTAGCTACCAGTTTACTCATGCCCTGAAGCAGGAGGTTTCTACCTCTGGCAAAGCTCTTGTTTATTTCAATATTGACTGTTTTAAATGGATATTCATGTCATCCATCCAAACGTCCAACCTTGTCTGAACCCCGCTAAGGTGTCCCAGTGACTGGAGACTCTCTTTGCCTCTGTGCCACCATTGCCAGTTCTTATACATCTCACTGAGAGCCATTCCCTGCTGCCACACTAACATGCTGTAGCACTAACACGTGGCATTGGCAGGTTGTCCCTGTGCCAGAATATACCCGTGTCCACTGTTGTAATAATCTTTGTACAAGTGTGTTAAGTTAGGCATTAATTGCATTTTATCTTTATTTTTCTTGTAACCATTTCTGACTTTTCTGTCTGTGCAATGGGGTATATTCGCCCCACACTGGACAGGGAAGGGTTAACCCCTCACTGTGGTCTGAGGAAGCCATGCCCCCTCATCTCTGCTGGGCATGCTTCAACTGGAACACCAGGAGAAAAGGGAGCCGGTCAGCTCAGTCGGGGCTGACTGCCAAGGAGGGAGGATGCACGTTGCCTGCTCCAGTCTGTGAGCTGCTGAGACCCGGCTATCTGAGGACATCCGAGAGAGAGAGCGGAGCCGCAGAGAGCTGCATAGGCTGAGGGACTGGGAGACACCCAGACTGCCATGTTGGGAGACAGGGTAGGAAGTAGGGGGACTTTACATTGGTTTGGTTTTAGAACCGGTTGTAGGATCCCTTCTGACACACTAGCCTCTGACAGGCCCTTGGGTTGGGGCCCGGTGGAGTAGGGAGGGTCCGGATCCCTCTACCCCTCCACTCACCCACCCCGGGTGGTGGTCTATCCCTTCTACAACCATTAAACCGCACCTATAGTGAATCTGGCCATTAGGCCACACAGCCCTGAGGAAGAGTGCATCTATATTGACTCTGGCTGCTAGGCCATATAGCCCTGCGAGAGAAGGTCTCTATACTGACTCTAGCCATCGGGCTACGTGGCCCTGAGGGAGAGGGCACCCATACTGACTCTGACCAATAGGCCTGCTGCCGTGAGGGAGATGGTAGCTATATTGATTCTGACCATTGGGCCACACAGACCTAAGGGAAAGGACATCTGTATCGACTCTGGCCACTAGACCAGACTGCCCTGAGGTTAAGGGTGGTCAGGTGGACTTAGCTGCAGCTGTGCAATGCCCTTGCCCTGCCCAAAAGGGGGATGGGGCATACTCGCCCCGCGACTGCCTCATTACTTCTATTCACTTAAAATCTCTCTCTTTGTAGTTAATAAACTTGTTTTTATTGTTTTATCTAATCCAGTGTGTTTAAAATGAAGTGTTTGGGAAACTCCATGTGGGATAACAAAACGTGTGCCTATTATTTCCATTGATGAAATAATGGACCTAGATAAGTTTGTATTGTCCAGGAGAGGGCTGGGCAGTACAAGGCATAAATGGGGGGAGGGATAGCTCAGTGGTTTGAGCATTGGCCTGCTAAACCCAGGGTTGTCAGTTCAATCCTTGAGGGGGCCACTTGGGGATCTGGGGCAAAATCAGTGCTTGGTCCTGCTAGTGAAGGCAGGGGGCTGGACTTGATGACCTTTCAAGGTCCCTTCCAGTTCTAGGAGATGGGATATCTCCATTTCTGGGGGGAGTAAAGTGGGGGAGGAAATCTGGGGCTGGGAGTGTGTTGGGGTCATCCTGCAGTATAATTCAGGCTGGTAAGAGCCAAAGTGTGGCTGGCTGCCTGCAGCACACAAACATAGCTGAGAGTGACTTGCTTGCTGATGGCTCTTTGTGAGTAATCCATGCTGGAAGCATTGTAAAGGGCATTCCAGGTTGGAAGGCAGGGGTTACACAACTACTCATTAGTCTACATTTTACTATGTCACAATTCCATCATAATGAGATGTTGTTTCACAGGCCTTGGCAGCTTCTGGAGTTAGTTTCAGAATGAAACTGCAAAAGATATGAGGGCGATTCGCACACCTGAGCCATTATTTGTAGGAGACAAATCTGAGGAACTGTCCCAGACTGAGGTGTCAATAGAGGAGGTTTTGAAACAAATTGGTAAAGTAAAGAGCAATATGTTAGCAGGACCAGACAGTATTCATCCCCTTTTGTGATGGGCAAAACCAAGGTGGTTTAATTTCTCCAAACTGTGGGCTTCTGAAATGTGACACAAGTCTTTTACCGGTTACACTTGTTGGCCCCACTTCTGCAAGGTGTGGCGAACTTCCTGAGAAGCGTCAAGGGCCCTCCCCCATTATGTCCATGGAAGTTGAGTGTTTAATACCTCGCAGACTTGCTGAATGGGCTGTGGGCTCAGAGATGTTGGACCTAGAGGACAGCAGCTAGAGGAGGACCCGATTCATTAAGCTCAAGAAGACTTGAGGTTTTTGTTCCATTAGGAAGTAGTAAAAATGTAGAATTTGACTCTGTCTGAATGTGGGGGATGTTCATCAGGTTCCTAAAGTCTTTCTCTGGTCCCCGTGTTTCACATTTTCAGGAACCATTTCCCCAGGGATAGAGACCGATGGGCTTTTCCATACTGCAAGGTGGAGGAATTTGGGGGTTGTTGATGATTTCTGTCCCAGCATTTTCATTGTGGATCCAATAATGATGCTTGACATCCAATATTCATAGATTTTAAGGCCTTAAAATCTGACCATCCAGTCAAGCCTCCTGCATAACTAGGCCAGAGAATCCAGCCAGGGATTCCTGGATCCAGCCCAACAACTCATGGTTCAAAAGCTAAAAAATGACATAAAAGCATTAGGTGGACAATGGCTCTGTACCCTGTGGCTTAGAGTATGCCTTTTTAACTCTGCCCCAAACAAACTAGCTGGCAAAGCCACATCATAACTAAAAATGGTTAAAAACAAAAACAAACACACAAAAAAACCCACTTCCTCGGTTTTGTTTTACAATGCTGGAAATGAATCCATATTTGGCTTTATCAATTTCTGTGAACTATTTTGAATGTTTTTCTGGTTTTCAAAAGTTTTCAATTTTCAGAAATGAGAGGAAAGGAAAACAGGATTTCAGCTACTTTGGAGAGGAAAAAGCCAAAAGAAAACCTTAAAAAAGGAACAGTCAAAAATCCAGAAAAGGCTGCATGGTTTCTGATTTGGTCGAAAAAAAATTAAAAAGCAAAAAGTTTTATGAAAATGTATTTGGAAAAAGGCCATTTCTCAGTGAAAAAAAATGTCCATTTGAAAAATGTCGAGCAGCTGTACCTGTAAAACTAGTCTGGTCCCACATGGGCTGAAATGACACTTCACTGTTGTTCCCGAGTGCATGATTGTGGAGACAAACAACTACAGAAGGAGGCCTGAGCGCAGCAAGGGAACTAGATCAAGTCTCACTCTTGTGGCTCTTTGGTTACACACAATGCCTGTTACTCAGATGCTCCACTTTGGCTTCTGAGCTGCGATCACAGCAGCACCTCCGGTGCAACCCAGCCACAGCAGAGGTACATACAGGTCCTCACCACACTCTGCTAAGAGATGAGATGTCTCCTTCTTGTCATGGAGAGTGTGGAGGCTTCAAAGAGAAGCCCAGAGGTGTTAGGAAATGGGGCCCGTCAGCAGGTATTCACAGTTAGCTCCTTGTCACACTCAGTCCCACCCACGGTTTTTCCGAGCAATAGATTGCTGTTGTGCGACATATAGACACGTCCTCTCTCTGATTCTGGTACCACTCGTTCTGTCTAGCTCCTGTTACATCACTGAACCTACTCCTGCTTCACACCAGTGTAAGAGCGGGACCAGGCCCTGAGGGTTTTGCTTCCCCTAGAGCAGAGCCAATGCCGTTGAGTTTTCTAATAGACTTAGAATCCTAGGCCTGGAAGGGACCTTGAGAGATCATCTAGTCCGGTCCCCTGCACTCATGGCAGGACTAAGTATTATCTTCACTTTCTCACCCTCTGGAGCTCTCTTTGTCTCTGCCCACATGCCCGACCCTCTAATTAGGATGACCAGATGTCCCGATTTTATAGGGATAGTCCCGGTATTCGGGGCTTTTTCTTATATAGGTGTCTATTACTCCCTATCCCCTGCCCTGATTTTTCACACTTGCTATCTGGTCACCCTACTTCTAATCCAGTATTTCCTCTCTTGGGCACCCACCAGACTTCTGTGTGGGAATCAACCTCTAGATCCCATGTGCTTTAAGCATCCAGAATCTGAACAGAGTCCATGCACTGCCCCATCTTGGGGTCCCTAGGCACACTCTTGCGGTGTAGACCCTCTACCTACCACCCTCTTGAGAACTTAGACCCTACAGTCCAACTTCCTAGTACTCGGGTCTAATGCTGACCTTTCAGATTCCCCATAGCTTAAACACACGCCCTCCCAGAACTCCAGACGTGAGGGTGTTCTGCCTCCACAAGCTAACTCTTCAAGGATGTGCGGTAGGCGTAGCACATAAAATGCACAGACGCTTTGCACAGGACTAACAACATTGCTCTTTATTTAATCACACAAGAAATATACAGACCTAGACAAAAATAACAAACCCTCCACGTGTTCCCCGGTTAAGTTTCCTCACCATTCCAGAGCATTCTTTGGGCTAGAGCCAGGGTCCTCTGGGGCATCCAGGGTCCTTCTGCTGCAGCTCATGACTTATCTTCCCAAGCATGGAGCCTCTCCTCTCTCTCCAGGTCGCTGGCTTTGACCTTGGTTGGTCTTGCAGCTAAACTAGGCCCCCTGTTAAAAAAGAACATGCCTGTCAGTGGATTAGCACTGGGACAACGGGGCCCATGACCAGATTCCACGATCAATTGGGGGGCCATGGGAAAAGGGTGCCCTCTCACCCCGACCCACTCCACCTGCCTGCTCGGCATTCCTGCTGTGGAGTGGAGTTGGGGCACGGGGGCTTGCCCCTCTCTGCACGGCCAGCGCTTCTGTCAGGAAGTGGGGGACGCTCCCGTGCCCTGACCCCGCTTCCTCACAGGAGTGCCTGGTGGGGGGCCGGGCAAGCCCCTGCACCCCAGCCCCATTTTCCTGGCAGGAGTGCAGAGAGGGGCGGAAGTGGCCCCCCACTTGCTCTGGCCCAGGGCCCCCCAAAAGCTTAATCCACCTCTGTCTCTTCTCCTCTCCTGCCTAAAACTTCCTGTGTGGCTCTGAGTCTTCATCTGACCCATCCCACTTCTGTGGTATTTAAAAGCTAGCATCAACACCTTGCTTTCTCTGTCCTGCAGTTGGTAATTTTCCACTCCCCAAATGCCAGCCCCTACTGAGGGGTTGGGTCAAATTATTTCTCCTGGTTTCAGCCATCCTCCTTAGCACACCCATTGTGGGGTTAGAGTTCATTCTCTGCATTGTCCCCAGTCCAGTGGGTACGTGCTGATTCCACATTCACCTAGAGAGAGAGTTAATGATACAGCAGCTGTCATAGTAACAACTTCATAATAACAACCAGCATTTGTACAGAGAGATTCCCCAAATCATCACAGGTTGCTGCCCTTAGGGGGTGCAAAGGACGAGCTGGGCATTGGACAGGCCCCTCAGTTACTCTCCAGAGCGTCCATTTTCATTTTTAAAATCACACTCTAGCTGTTCGGGTTGCAGAGAAACCTTGAGAACATGATCCAAGTCTTAAAGGATGCAGTGATGGCTGCCTGAGTTGGCAGAGAGCCTGAAATAATACTTTGAGGTGGGACTTGCCCCATTCATTTCAATGGGGAACTAACTCAAGATGCTAAAGATTTAAATGTTAACATAGTTAATTATTTCATGAGTCTTCAAAGCATGTGAGAAAGAAGAGGGAGGGTGAGATTTGCACACTCCGCTCTGAAGGAGCGCTCATTTATTCAGCCCTGTAACAATTCATGGCAGGCCAGATGGGGGCTGCATTGTTTCATTTTCCTGTTGGGGGGGGGATCAGCTTCCAAAAGTTTGGGAAAGGCCGCTCTTATCCTTGTATCATCTTCATTGCCCTTCCCTGGATTTCTTTAGGACTAGTACCTTGCTGCGAACGTCCACGGTGACAATTGACTTTCCCAGGCTCGCGGCTAGTAAACAACACTGCTAGTGGAGATGCACAGAAACAGTGATAAGCTCTTTTCCTGTGAAGAGGGGCTGGCAGCCACTGGGGGCTATTGCTCTGTGTGAAATTCTGGGAAGCAACTGCTCCCTGAGTAACTTACCCGCCTCCAACTCCACTCCTTGAAAAGGCTGTTAAGAAGCTGGGGTTGGCGCAATCCCACCAGCACTTGGCTTCCCCCAACAACCTGGGTCAAAGAGATTGGTTTTGATTAGTACAGGGCCAGAGAGACTTCAGGGTTTCCTGACACAGAGCCCTTTCGGTCTCTGCAGCAGCAGCACTTAAAACAAGGGGCTGTGGCCGAGCAGTTGGCCTGGGTGCCCTTCTGGAACTACTCCCGGCAGGTGAGTCTCTTTGTTTTGGGCAGGAAGGACCATGTCTGAAGAATCCAAAGAAGGTTTTAGGTCCCCCACATCGCTCAAGCAAGGTGGCTTCTAGGCCCCTGTCCATTCCGGACGAGTGTGTGAGTGCCAGGGAGGACCCAGGCTCTGGACTGTTTCCAGGGGCCTCCATAAAGAACCCCAGGGGACTCCAATTTCTTCTGGTCCACGAGGGCAGCCCAGGCAGAGGGGCCGTCCCTCCATAAAGAACCCCAGGGGACTCCTGTTTCTTCTGGTCCACGAGGGCAGCTCAGGCAGAGGGGCCGTCCGGGGCGAGAGGAAAGGACCCAGCCTGAACAGTGTCCACCCATTCATTGGTCAAAGTGGAGGCTGTTGCTTTTCTTAGCTAACAGAGATGTGATAAGAAATACAAAGCGGCTCGCCTCCTCTCCTGCCCCCTCCCCCCCGTGCCTCTCTCTCACCCTCAAAGCAGGGACAGCGTGTCTGCGAGGGGGGCCACATCAAAGCAAGAGTTGCAGATCTTCCTGCTTCAGAGAGCCTGCAGCGAGAGAGAGACAGAGCAAGAGAAGGGGAGGCTGCCAGCATTTTCAGGGGTCCTGGCCAGGACTGCAGGGCCCCCATGGCTCTTGGGAACAACCAGCAGGTATGTTGGGTTCGCTTGGGGGGTTGCAAACCGAATGGAAACTGCCAGAGTTCTAAGCTTGACTCTGGGGTCAAGACAGGAGCTGATGCACCAGTGATCCCCCTCAGTACTAGGTGCACACACACTGCAGAGGGACAAACACGATACCTGGGAACCATCCCTCTGCCCCAGTCGCTCTGCAGCTAGTGGGGGGTCTGTGCCAGGGAATCCTGACTATCTGGCATGCGGGTTCACTGCCCTCATCCCGTTCGAATTGCTCCGGGGAATGCATTCCTGCCTTTGGAGCAGTTGCTGTGAAAAACAGGGGATGTGAAAAGCAAGACAGGCTATTGAGATCAATAGTGGAATTTCCCTGAACAAACTCAAAGTGGGGAGGAGCTCCCTGTCTGCCTGGTCCCACTGACTCTCTCCAGCAGGGCACATGGTCCCTGGGCAGAGCTGTCTGGCTCTGCACTCAACCAGGAGTCACAAAGCCTCGGTGATTTTCAGCAGGCTTTGTGGATACGCTTTTCATTATTCAGCAATTATGGATGTTTTGAGAGGAAGGATGGGCTGACTTGGGAGAGCAGGGTTCTGTTCCTGGCTCCAGCACAGACTCCCTCTGTGACCTGGGCCTCTGCTCCCCATCTGTGCAATGGGATGCCCTGCCCTGCCCTGCCCTGCCACACAGGAGGTGGGAGGACAAATGCATTAAATATTGGGAAGTGCCCAGCCACTGTAGTGACGGGGGCCTGATAAGTGCCTTAGTTTGATGGCTTATTGATAATCTTTCGAACATCCAAAAATGTACTTCACAAAAACAAGTTGAAGACTTAGTTCTTGTGCGGAAGAGTTGCTAATCTCTGTCTGACCTGACACAACTAGCAAGGGCCATAAATAGGCAAGAGTTATGCATAGAGAAAGGACAAGGGGGATAATAAGACAAGGGGGATGATCTTGGGCTCTGAAATGGGACTCTGGAAATCTAGGTTAAATTTCTGGTTTGCCTTAGACTCCTGGTGGGATTCTGGGCATGTTTAAAAATCTGGCCCCGTGCCTCAGTTTCCCCATTTGTAAAATGGGGATCATGCCTTCCAGTCTCATAAGAGAGTTGTGAGGGTCCGGTCACCAATCTCTGGGAGGGACTTAGAGAGTTTAAGGCCAAAAGGGACCATCAGATCATCTATTCTGATCTGGATAGCATAGTTACTCTTGCAGTGAAAGCAATAACTTGGGTTTGCCTAGAAAAGGAAGATGGCCTCCGCTGCCTTGGCAGTGGTGAAACACGAAATACCCACATAGACTGCTCTAGGGGCCCACAGTGACTCAGTACAGCATGGGCTCATATTACTGCTTCTGGTGGCATTTACGATATTTTTTGGTATTTTGCCATTTTTTTGCTGAAAACTGTATATGAAAATTCCAGCCTAGTGATTGTTTCACAAACTGTTTTTATTTCACTTGCTCGTTATTTTTAATGGTCACTGGGGAACTCATGATTGGTCACTTGTTGTCACATGGTGTTTCCATTTTAGATGGCATGTGTGACCCAGGCGCCAAAGTGCCCTGCTGGTCTGATGGTTGGGGGGGAGGGGAGGGGGAGAATGCTCAGGGAGGGGGAGACTAGCAGTTTCCTGAACAGACCAGACTGAAACGGGTGCTCATCTGTGCACGGCCAGCATGGCTGGCTCAGTTTGCGCATGGTCCCATTCTTTCTGCTGCAGGACTCTGTTCTGCCATTAAACGGCTCCTTCACCAGCTTTGTAATTGTCCCTCCAAAGAAGGACGTATTCATAAGAAATGACAAGGCCACACGTCAGAGATTTGTCTGGCCTAGGGTGTGCAGAGGGGTGTCAGAATGAAGTAGCAGCTAATGTCTTCTAACACCTCCTTGAACGACGGAGGGCGAGACAGAGGTTTTCAACTCATGCTAGCTGGACAAGTTGAAAGCTAGACTCCCACGTCTTGGCTCCAGCTCACTCAGGTAACCCACGTTCAAGTCTCTGCTGCCTTGTCTCTACTAGACCTTCAGAATAGGGCAGTTTGAGTGTGGTACTAACCCCCACACAACGGGCAGCACTCTCCACAGTACACAGAACACTATTATGGCACAAGACATAGCCCTGATGGCATGGATCCATGTGCAAGTGGAATGGGTCCCCTGGGAGCTGCTAGCTAGGACTAGTACCAGCTCCTGGTTGTGGGAAAGGCCAGGTCCGGAGCTATAAAGAGAATTCACTCTGACATGTCGCAGGCTTTATTCAGTGCTGACAATGCGTGTTTGCTGCCTTTCCCACAGAAAGCTGGGGCCAGCCTGCCGTGTTCCTGGGAGGTTATTTTATCCTGGACTTGATTTATGAAAGGGCCCAAGAGAAAGCTAGAGGGCTTTAAAACTGGATTCAGCGATCTTGCCCTTCGGAGGGTGAAACACAGGGGAGGGGCTGGGCAAACACTCCAGAAAGGATGGTCTGGCTTATTTCTTGTGGGGCTCAGAGGAGTACTCACTTCTGCCAAAATGCCTCTTCAGTGCTCCCAGCATGAAACAAACCCAGAGTTTGCTTAGGTCTTGGGTGGTGGCAAAGGGCAGCACCCAAAACCTGTGTGAAGGCAGGGTTCAGCTCATGTGCACTCCCCTGCAAAGGCAAGAGAGTTTGGGACTGCCGTGTGAACAGGCTAGGTGGAACAGTCCTGCTGACAGCAACTAGTCTGGAATCTCAGAAAGGGCTAGAGGTTCTTCTCTCTCCCACCCCAGCGTCAATCAGAAGTAGCTCCCCCGCCACCTGTGGAGTCACCCTGGTGTAAAATTGGTGCAAGTGAGATTGGATTCAGGCTCAGTGGGTATGTCTACACTGCAATTAAAGGGGCTGTTTAATTGTGATGTCGATCATAGGACTGGAGGGGACCTTGAGAAGTCATCTAATCCAGTCCCCTGCACTCATGGCAGGACTATATTATCTAGCCCATCCCTGACAGGTGTTTGTCCAACCTGCTCTTAAAAATCTTCAATGATGGAGATTCCACAACCTGCCTAGACAATTTATTCCAGTGCTTAACCACCCTGACAGTTAGGAAGTTTTTCCTAATGTCCAACCTAAACTGCCCTTGCTGTAATTTAAGCCCATTGCGTCTTGTCCTATCCTCAGAGGTTAAGAAGAACAATTTTTCTCCCTCTTCCTTGTAACAAACTTTTATGTGCTTGAAAACTGTTATCATATCTCCTCTCAGTCGTCTCTTTTCCAGACTAAACAAATCCAATTTTTTCAATCTTCCCTCATAGGTCATGTTTTCTAGACCTTTAATCATTTTTATTGCTCTTCTCTGGACTTTCTCCAAATCTTTCTTGAAATGTGGTGCCCAGAACTGGACACAAAACTCCAGTTGAGCCCTAATCAGCGTGTAGTGGAGTGGAAGAATTACTTATCGTGTCTCGTTTACGACATTCTGCTAATAGCTTGTGATCCACTATGACACCCAGAGCCGTTTCTGCAGTACTCCTTCCTAGGCAGTCATTTCCCAGTTTGTATGCGTGCAACTGATTGTTCCTTCCTAAGTGGAGTCCTTTGCATTTGTCCGTATTGAATTTCATCCTATTTACTTCAGACCATTTCTCCAGTTTGTCCAGATTATTTTGAATTTTAATCCTATCCCCCAAAGCACTTGCCACCCCTCCCGGTTTCATATTGCCTGCAAACTTTGTAAGTGTACTCTCTATGCCATTATCTAAACCATTGAAGAAGATATTGAAAAGAACCAGACCCAGAACTGATCCCTGGAGGACACCACTTGATGTGCTCTTCCAGCTTGACTGTGAACCACTGATTACTACTCCCTGGGAACGGTTTTCCAGCCAATTATGCATCCATCTTAGATGTTCAGGCTCATGCTGTAGGATCCTGTGAGGTGGGAGGGCCCAGAGCTTGGGCTGCAGCCCGAGCCCAAACCTCTACACTGCAATTAAACATCCCTGCTGCAGCCCAAGCGTCACCCCCACCCCTGAGCCCGAATCAGCTGGTGTGGGCGAGCCGTGGGTGTCTAATTGCAGTGTAGATATACCCAGTGTTTCTCTCTGTGGGGGCTTGAAAAGTACTTAGCTGTCCTGAGAACCCCTCTCTGGTCAGCTACTCCAATCCTGTGGCAAGCTGCTGGTGTCCCATCCCTGCAGAGCTTCTTGTTTCCCTGGAGAGGTGACACATGCTGTTCAGCGCTGGCCATTCTGTGTGTTGGAGTTTCTAGTGTGAAGAACAGGGAGGGTTCCTGGCTTGCAGGTGGAGGGCGTAGCCTCACCCCAGCTAGGTCAGGGATGTAGGCTCTGTTCACAGCAGGACTGTGGGGCTGGGCTCTGAATGCTGCAGCTCTCTCTCAGGGCCGGCTCTAGCTTTTTTGCTGCCCCAAGCAGCAAAAAAAAGTGCCGCCCCCCCAACCCCCCCCCGAGCGCTGCGCCGCGCAGCCCCCCCCCCAGCCGAGCGCCGCCGGAACCCCCCCCAGAGCGCCGCCCCCCGCGCCGCCCCCCCCCGCCGAGTGCCACGCACCGGAGCCCAACCCCCCCTGCGCCGAGTGCTGCAGGAACCCCCCCCCCCGAGTCCCAACCCCCGCCGCCGAGCGCCGCGCTGCCGGAGCCCGCCCCTGCCCCCTGCCAAGCGCCGCCGGAACCCCCCTCCAGC
>NC_048313.1:21955691-22000479 GCF_013100865.1 Trachemys scripta elegans | reverse complement strand
GAAATGCTGGCAGGCTGGGGATTACCAGTGGGCAAGGGGGGTACGTGTGCTGGGGTAGTGAGAAATGCTGGGAAATGCTGGCAGGCTGGGGATTACCCCAGTGCCAACTTTCCCTGCAGCACTCCCTGCTCAGGGCTGTGTCCTCAGTATCATCAAACCCTCACACCAGCTTTCCCCCAACAGCCCTGCACCCCCCCCACACACACCTGCGCCTTTGCATCACCCAGTGACATCAGAGGGGAACACCTTTAAAACTGAGCAAAGGAAATACTTTTCACGTCACCCAATTAGCCTGTGGGACTCACTGCCACCAGATGTCATTGCGGATACGAGCTCAACAGGGTTAAAAGAAGAACAGATGTTTGTATCCCGGTTACACTGGAGAGGGTAGAAAGGGTACAAGGGCTATAAATCCTCATGGCATGATCCAGTCACTGGGGTTTAGGGAGCCATGGACAGGTTATCCCAGAATTGTCCACTAGAGGGTTTCCTTCAGTTTCCTCTGAAGCAGCCAGTCCTGGCTGGTGTCCAAGACAGGAGCTGGACTAGAGGGACACTGCTCTGATGTGCTACGGCAACGCCTGTGTTCCAGCGGCGAGTGCCAGGGCATTGTGTCTACTTGGCCATCTGGGGAGCTCGTTGTGCAGTCCAACAAAGGCCCCTGCTGGACACAGGCTTCCTCCTCCCGCTCCCGTGAGAGGAAGAGGCCAGCAGCTTTAGGGCCGGACTGGAGCCGCACGAGGAGCCCCGTTCTGGGCAAGAGTCTCAGGTTGGGGGCAGGAATTTCAAACTTTTCCCTGGGAGAAAATGGATCCCTTATCTTCGAATCTCAACTCGGGCAGCAGCTGCAACTGTGTCTGGACTCAGGTCAGCAGCTCTGAGCCAGCAAGGCTGATATCCACACTCCCCTACGTTTTCCAGGAGCTCTGGTCCCCAGGAGCGGGTCCCTGCTTCCCCATTGCAAATCTGTGTTACTGCCTGCGGGTCAGTGCACCATCACCGTGCCCCGGCAGGCTCCGAGGCAAGGGCAGTCTGTGACCCAGAAGACACCCCCAGCGGGGGTGAGGTGGTGGCAGGGAAGAGCGCAGGTTTCAGCTATGGGCTGGCTGGTGGGGAGGGGGATGGAGTGGAGTTTATACAGCATCTCTGCCTATTCACTGATCCAGCCACCCCACGTGCTCCCCTGCGATTGTCTCCTCTCTTAGAGATCAGCTGCCCTTGTGGATCAAAGTCCCTTCCCAGAGGCCTCTGGGGTTGGTGCTGGTGATGAGTTTGCCTTGGGGTGTCAGTGGGTGCTGGGGCTATTGCCCTGTGATCATTTTAAAGCTGAGGAGAAATTTCTCCCTCTTCCAAGGGCTGCTGATCTGCTGTCGCTTGTGGGAGGGCTGGTTAGAGCCAGACAGACCTGGACCCAGCTGCCCTGGCCCAGAAGGCCCAGAAGGCTTGTCTGTGCCGCAGGGAGATGGAGGTGCCGCTTCCACGCAGTCAGGACGTTTGCTGGTTTATGGCTGCGAATGCCATGATCAGCCAGATGCGACAGTCCGAGGGGGCTGGCGTGACTCGCTGGCTGGAGCAGGATCCCACGAGGAGGAGGAAGCCCTTCGTCTCTGAAGAACATTTCCACATTTCCTTATCCCCACTCGGTGCTGCTACTAGGAGTGAACTGATCAGCCATCAGCCCCGAAGGAGGGTCCTGCCCAGCACAGAGCTGTTCACAGGGAACCCACAGGAGAGCAGGGAACCCACAGCCTCTATTACGGAGATACTGCTGCGTGGTTAGCGAAGCCCCAGAGAGGCACCTAGCTGAGTGCCTTTGTCACTGGGTGGCTGCCCTTTGAGGGATATTAGACCTGCCTCACTGTGACTGACTCCTGGAGCAGGGGGAGGGATGCGAGGGTAGAGGCCCCTGGGCCTGCACTTTGTGTTACTTGGTGAGTTTGTGTTTGAAGAATAGAACTGCCTTGCAGGTGGGGCCTGAGCAGACTCTGGGTCGGGGTGCTCCTTCCTGGGCTCAGGAGTCAGGCCAGCAGCTTCCAGCCTTGTCCTTAGGGGGAGGAGGGTCACTGGACCATATCTCCTCGGCCGTGCCCACCACCCATCCCTTGGACGCCCTGCCTATGTAGAAGGTGAGGAGGCTGGTCGGCAGGAGGCTCAGATGCCCCCTGCTCAGGTTGGGGATGTTCATCGACTGCCATGACCCTAGATTTTGAGCGGTGCATCAGTGCAGCGCTGACCATGACGGGGCCTGATCCCTGCTGGGGGCCCAGGCTCAGCTACAACCCAAATTGCTGCCAGGAACCTGCGCCCATGAAATCCTCATGTTGGAATGTAACAACTGGTGTTCCCCGTGGTGTGAGCCAGCTCATTGCTGGCTACTGCTTTGTAACTGGAACTTACTGTCAATGGATTGAGTGTGACCTCGTGGGCAGTCATGCAAGGGGGTCAGGGGAGTCCAGACACAGCTGGGAACAGAGGGAGGAGCTGCTAGTCCTGCTAGTGTCTCATACATCCAGGAAGGGCAAGTCACGCATTCCCCATCCCCACCTTGAGAGCTGCTTCCTTGAACCCATGGACTCACCTTCCGCTTTGGCCATCTCTCTGTTACTGCCCAGCCAGCCCCCAGCCCTGCTTGCCAACAGTAGCTGTGAAGAGGCTGGCAAGACAGGTGCCTGCCCAGCGGCGTAACCTCCCCATCTACATACAGCAAAGGAAACACAAGGTTTGTTTAGGTGAGATCCTCAGATCTGAGTGCCTGTTGCTCATGATGCGACATGGGAGTGTGAGACTTTCAGCCATGCAGCCCTGGCCTGGTTACCTTCCCTTCGGTGCTGATCCCAGGGCTTCTTCGGAGATTAGCAGCTGGGGTAGCCATGACCCACCGTGTGCCCAGACAGTCATGGCTTGGCTGGTTTCAGTATTAACTGCTTTGCTGCTGTAGTTATTTGCATTTTCCAAACACCCCTCTAGGTGCCATCCAGTGTGTGGGCACCAGTTCCATCCCTCTCAGATCACACTGTAAGGACTGACCACAGGTTCCCCCCCCCTCCCGTCCACACGCTCTTCAACAGCTTCACCCAAGGGAAAGATGAGCTTGGAGGAATGCCTGGAAAGTAATACATCAGGGCTCACGTGAAGCTGGGGGCAGTGAGCTCCTAAACTGACGAGCCCCTCACCCCAATGTGAGCTGCCTCCAGCTCTCTCTCATTTATGCTGAATGAATGCAGTGGTGTGGATTCACACCAGCTGAGAATCCAGCCTGCAACGTTTCCCCACTAACGCTTGCACGAAATAAAGACCAGCAACCAGCAGGGATATAGCCACTGGAAACAGCCCTGTGTAAGGCGTCTCATGTCTTGTGGTAATACACTCTTCTTACCTCAGCCCTGAGGCTGCCCTTTGCAGTGCCCGGGCAGCACAAGCTCTGGTATTGCAGAGCTCTGCTCCTAGCCCCCAGCACAGCGCATGAGTGTGGGGGGGGGGGGTAGCCAGGGAGAGAGGTGTGGCAGGAGTGCCAGGGCTGTCTGGCACTGTTGCCAGAATGGCCCTTGGGGACCAATGCAATTGGGCACAATTTGGAGGAGCCCTGAAACTATTCATTTGTGCTGAGAATGACTCTGCCCGGGCAGACCCTGGAACTCGCGGTGTGCGGCACAAATTACTGGGAGCAAAGGCAAGGCTGGTGGGGGGTGAGATGGCATGGGCTGGTGGGGGGTGAAGAAAGGACAGAGAAATCATAGAATCATAGAATCTCAGGGTTGGAAGGGACCTCAAGAGGTTATCTAGTCCAACCCCCTGCTCAAAGCAGGACCAATTCCCAACTAAATCATCCCAGCCAGGGCTTTGTCAAGCCAGGCTTTAAAAACCTCCAAGGAAGGAAACTCCACCACCTCCCTAGGTAACGCATTCCAGTGCTTCACCAGTTCAGTCCAGAACGGGTCAGAAAATGGAAACCTATTTTCACCAAAAAAAAAATTGTTTTTTAAATTGGAAATTTGGAAGTTGTTATCAAAGGTTCAAATCAGACCCATTTTCTTTTTAGTCAACATTTTTCAGGCACTTTTTGAGTTGTGTAGAGTTCAGAAAGCATTTGGATAATAATTGCAGTAATACTGTGGGGAGAATCTCAGAAGCATGACATATTTCATGTCAAATATCAACAATCCCACATGGAAAAGTTTCTTTTTTAAAAACGTGGCCATTTTTCAATGAAAACCATTTTGTCCCAGAACCATTGCCGGAGCGTCACACTTCGGCAATCCAGACGCATTGGAACAATTCCACAGAGCAGTAAAGCGTTTCATTTTCTGGGGGGGGGGGGTTGGGGGGGTCCAGCACCAACTCATTTCCCTCAGTTCACTGCCCTGCAGGATGGAGAGTTCCCAGGCAGCAGGTCCCAGAAGAGGGAGAGAAATTCCAATATGTACTTCAGACAAAAGGCAGATTAGTCTGGGGCCAGGCCCGGCTGTTTCAGGAGATTAATTATTAGTCAGGTGCAGATAAAACGAGCAAGTTAAATACGGTGATAAAGATTTAGATAAAGCAGAGCCATTATACAGGCGTTTTATGGCAGAGCAGGAGCTCTCCTTAATGGGGTGCCTAGAAGTTACCAGCTTGTGCAGCTGTTCGTGCTCTAAGCCTTTTTAGAACTGAGTGTATAAAACCTGAATTGGCGACAACCTGAGCATATGGTGAGCTGCCGTGGCCTGAGTGCAGTGTCTGTGCCCTGACACCATCACAGGCTGCCCCGCCCAGCACCTAAGGTAGGCTTGCAGATGTTATGATCAGGCTAATGCTGCATCTCGTGCCACCTCACACCTGGCACTGAACTGCTAGGGAGGCCAAGGGCTGGATTTTCAAACCCGTTCAGGTCCACGGAGATCAGAAGTAGGCAGCCCCCAGCAGCTCCATCTGGGCCGTTTAGGGGCAAGTTTTCCGAAGAGCCCAGCGCCCAGTGCACTCGCTCTCAGCACTCTGAGCTCTGGCAAATCTGGCCCTGACTGTGGATCTGAGGAGAATTCTGTCTTGGCTGCCCAGACATTTGGAAGAGCCCAGCTCCCAAGAGGACATGGCCATGCTGTTTTGTGCGTGTTTCATGGGCTCCCTCTTCACCAGCACAGCTGCACCAGCCCAGGCCGTGACCTTGGAAATGTTTACAAGCTAAGTAGGGCTCAGGCCTGCTCTGTTCTCAGAGAAACGCCCAGGAATGCATGAGGTGGGGCATAGTGGGGGTTGGTAAATTAGGTTCTTCTCTTTGGCTGAATGACATTAAGGAATTCAGGAGCCGTGATTCCCCACTGGTGCAGGCAATGGCAGAGGATTCAGGTATTTTGTATCCCTGCACAGAGCAGATCCAGATGATGTCAAGGTAAAAGCATCCGCGGCCAGTCCTGCTCTCAAGCTTGGGGAGAGAGAGCTGTCCAAGGGGATGGGACGCCTCCAATCCCCAGTGCAGCCAAGCCCCAGTGTCAGGGCTTCCTTAGCCTGTTGCATTTGACCTCAGCCTTCAGGATAGATCCCCCAAGGGCAAGTGCTTTTCTGAATTACCTCACAATAGATTAGCTTCTTTCTACCTTTTCCTCCTTCAGTATGTGTTTGCAATTGCTGTCAAATGCATGGGTGTGTATCTGCATTTCAGTGATCTTGGGCACATATCAACAGTAGCCAGCTGCCTGGCTAAGGTGGGCGAGCCCTTTATGTGTGAACTTGGCACATCCGCATGCATTATACAGCCAAGAGTATTTACTTTCAGGGATGGGGAGTTTTCCAGAGGGGTCATCCCCAGCAATATCTCTGCAGCATCCTCCTTCAGAGCAGGCGAATGATAGGCCCTGCAAACATGAGTCGCTAACGTTGCGCAAGTGAACAGCGAGGCACCGGCCTAGGTGAACAGAGTTCCCTCTGCTCCCCTGGGGGCGCTCACTCGGTGAGGGGGTTCCTCTGGAGACAGTGCTGCATGGCTATTTTCTAAGGCCCGCCCATGGTGCAGGCTGGAGGCAGGGCTTTCTGACATGGCGAACGCACCAGGGGAGGAGGCCCCCATGCCATGTCTTTCATGTTGCAACAAATACGGGTGCTGTTGGGTGCTGCAGAACCTTCCCTCAGCACGCCTGTGCCTTTGAGGTTGAAGCAGAGCTGGGAAAAGGACAGCATTAAAGGTTTATTGTACAATGGGTGAGGGCTGCATTAGGGGCAGGAGGGGCTGGCTGGGGCCGGACGGTGCAGCTAGTGCAATGTTTGGAGCTGTCGCACACCTGACACCACAGATAATAGGAACTGAATAAACAATAATCAGTTAATGAATGCTTTAGTGTATTTCTGTACTAATGGCTGAGTCAGCATTACGAACCCCGCCCAGCTGCTGCAGGGTTATGCTGGCGGTGCTGGGGTGGCGAAGGATTCTGCGGCGATTTAAATAGAAAGAAGGCGAGTGGTGAACACAGCCAAGACTCCGCTAGGAAATGTGTTTGCTTGATGCCTAGTGGAGAGGTCTCCTGCTGGGGCACTCACAGCACCACTGGCATGACAGTGATTTACACTCGGTTGAATCCATCCGGGAAAGACGCTAGTGCCAGCACAGGGAGAAGGGAAGGAGGTTTGTGCTTCCTTTACTCATGGGCTCCGAGGGAACCAACGGGACTCCTGGTGCAGGCCTAGGGTGACCAGAAGTGTGAAAAATCAGGACGGGGGTGGGGGGTAATAGGCACCTATATAAGACAAAGCCCCAAATATCAGGACTGTCCCTATAAAATGGGGACATCTGGTCACCCTATGCAGGCCATTTCAGGGCACAGAGTCACCAGCCTGCAAGAATATCCTGGCCACACCCCTGGTCCAGGCCCTCCCACAGAACATACCCTGCACCTGGGGCAGCTGTGGACGTAGCCAGTTCTTTGCTTGGCATAGAGGCCCCGGCTTGGAAGGCTGGAGGTATTCCCTGAGGCCTGGTCTACGCAGCCGAGTCACCAACCTTCGTGGCACAAGAGAGCTGTGAGGCAATGTTGGCCCTTCCCAGCCCTGCACCTCCTGTGTAATTTACATCAGTTTACAGTGGGTGTAAAACACAACCCAATCAGAACTCTTCCCTCACACCTGTCCATGCGCACACTGGATTCGCCTATGGCTTGCACGCCACTGGTGTCAATAACACAGCAGGTGCCAGGTAGGGGGACTCGGGCCCATCGTTACTGGGATTGGGCCGAAGCAGAGAGGGCAAAGAGTTTGCCAAATTGCTGGGGCAGGGAGGCCCATATTAAACAGGCTGGATTTAGAGTCTTGCTTTCTGCACCTGGCATCTGAAGGGCTCTCAAGGGTGGCAATGCCAGGGCCCATCCCATACTGTGCTGAGTCAGTGAGGCAGAGAGCACGTGCTTCAGAGCCACCTGCCAATGATGATGACCTGCAGGGGTAAAGCATGGTGTCCTGCTGCATCCCAGGCCTGCTGGTGCAGCAGCCAACTCCCCTTCGGTCCCTAGAAGGGCTCCCTCCAGTGCAGTCCTGCCCCAGAAGGCTCTGTCTCAGCAGCAGTCCTTCTCCGAGGCCCCCACGGTGCTGCAGTTTGAGGTGGCTGAGCTGTCTGCTTGCAGGTGGAGGGCGTAGCCTCACCCCAGCTAGGTCAGGGATGTAGGCTCTGTTCACAGCAGGACTGTGGGGCTGGGCTCTGAATGCTGCAGCTCTCTCTAGTGTCAGTGTGTCCTACTCACCCCAAGTCCGGACCCTCTTCCAACCCCCATGCTGGCAGGGCCTCAGCCCCCTACTGGTGGAATGGCTCAGCTGAGCCCTGGGCTGCACCTGGGAGCTGGTTTGGATGACTTTATCCCCTTTGCCTCTTTGTCAGACCCTTGTGAAAGCTGGAAGTGACATTTCTTCCCCTGGTTTGGTTTCCCCACTTGGCAAACAGTCCCCCTCTCCATGCCTGCCTCCCCATGGAGCTGGATTCCTGGGGGGCGCTCAACTGGCACAGCCACAAACCAGATGCCCCCAGTGTTGATGTTCTTAAAACCTGCAAAACACCCGCCCCCCTACGAAGAATTCCCTCTCTGTGCCCAGGGAAGAGAGAGAAAAACACCTATTTGTGCCTGTGATGAACTGGGACTGTTCTTACTGTGGTCTTTGAATGCTGACGGGAGTGTGGCTAGGATGGTCTGCATGGGGGGATGGGAGACTGACCGAGGGAAAATACCTGAGCATGTAACATAAGAACCCAGGAAGGGGTTAGAGGCCAGGTGACACCTTTGCCCGGGAAACTGAAGAAAGGCTGTGGGAGGGGTCGCTGAAGGGAGAGTTTCAGGAGCTGGCTGGTGATATGGCTGGGAGGCAGACGGGGCTCTGACCTCCCAAGGGGGCTGTGGGGCCTGTCTTGGACTGTGTTCCTGTCGTCTAAATAAACCTTCTGCTTTACTGGCTGGCTGAGAGTCATGGTGAATCGCAGGAAGCCAGGGGTGCAGGGCCCTGACTCCCCAACACTCCGTGACAGTGCCCAGCCTTTGTGACAGGTGTCACAAAAGCAGTGAACCTCCCGAGACAGCTGGAGTGTGCAGTGCTGAGAATAACCCTCCGTGCAGCTTCAGAGCCAGCAGGGGCACGCATAGCACTTACAGCACTGTTTTCATGTAGGCCCTATGTAAACCTTGCTCTGCTCACTGTCGCATTGTTTTTTGTGCTGTCAGGACCGCGGTCGTGTCATTTTCTATTTAATGTGAATGTTACGAGGTCTGAGTCTCCTTTCCAGTTTTACAGGGGTAACAGTAGTTTGACTAAAAAGAACAGGAGTACTTGTGGCACCCTTAGAGACTAACAAATTTATTTGGGCATAAGCTTTCGTGGGCTAAAACCCACTTCATCGGATGCATGCAGTGGAAAATACAGTAGGAAGATATATATACGCAGAGAACATGAAAAAATGGGTGTTGCCGTACACACTATAACGGGACTAATCAATTAAGGTGGGCTATTATGAATGAAGTTATTCTCGATTTACACTGGGAGAATTAGGACTCTTGATGTCAACAGAATCACTCCAGATTTATACCAGAGTAGGTCAAAGGTGAATCAGGCCCTTTGAGTGCAGGGACCAGCCCTGCAGCAACTCCCTGTCACGGTGCCTCTCTGGCCACATCGCTGCAGAATTCACATGCTGCACAGGCACTAAGGGATTTGTGCTTTCCAGACCCTGTGACGCAGGGAAGTATCATGCCCATGACGCAGCTGGACACTGAAGCTCAGAGAGATTCAGTGACTTGCCCAGTCCAGCACCTTGTCCACCAGAACATCCTTCCCATCATCCAGGCTTGCAAAGTTGGTGCCACCTTGGACTCCCCTCCCCCATTCCTGTCTCAGCCCAAGGCCCTCCCCAAATCCTGCCCTCACCCCTGTTGCTAAGATGTGAATCCATACTCAGGGAATTTCCCACCTTCGCCATCGCTTGTGCCTCCTGATAAGGGCTAAACCAGTGCTCCCGCTGCTCTTGGCCTGGGGTGGGAAGAGAGGTTGTGGGGAGGAGGTTTTCAGAGTTGGCGAGTTTCAGGGGCCAGAGAGTTCAGGGAAAGAGGAACATTTTGTGTGGTTAATAACGGTGTTTAATGCCATTTAATAACATTGGGGGAAAACGTGAGTTACAGTCCACGGATGGGAGGGGGACTGCCACCACTCACACACACTGCTGGGGAATCAACTGGATCTCTGGGGGGGTACCCAGTGCATGCGTGTGTGTGTGTATGTGTGCACATGTGCGTGTGCATCCCAGGGTCCACGAGCCAAGGTACAACTGCAGCACCAAGAAATTGTGACTTTTGTGCCAATTCCTACACTGTCCTCCACTCTCCCCCTTTTGCTGCAGGGGCTTCAGTGCTTCAGTGTAACCCGGCCGCATCCCCTGTGTCCCTCATGGGACTTCAGCCAGGGACACTGAAATTACAGCATCACGAGCTGTGTGATCTGCTCCCCTTCACCTCAGAGCTTAAATGCCAACAAGGTTCACACTTAACTACAAATTGCCAGCTGCCTCCAGCAGGCGCCCGTGTCCATGTTCAGATTCCAGCTTCACTGCAGTCCCTTGGCTCTGTCATGGCCCACCCAGAGTAGCGGCCACATTCTGCCCAGATGTTGCTGCAAGGGAGTGGTGGGTGAGTGATGGATGTGCTCGGATATGAAGTGCTCTGAGATCTAAGAAGTTGCAGTGGGGGAGGTCCAGGTTGGATATCAGGAAAAACTATTTCACTAGGAGGGTGGTGAAACACTGGAATGCGTTACCTAGGGAGGTGGTGGAGTCTCCTTCCTTGGAGGTTTTTAAGGCCCGGCTTGACAAAGCCCTGGCTGGGATGATTTAGCTGGGAATTGGTCCTGCTTTGAGCAGGGGGTTGGACTAGATGACCTCTTGAGGTCCCTTCCAACTCTGTTAGTCTATGATTCTATGATTCTAAGAAGCCTTCAGGACCTGAAGGGTGCCAGGAATCTGCATGGATTTGCTCCTTAAAGGGATGCACAGTGAAGAAAATTACACAGAAGCCTTGGACTTTTGACTCAGATGTTCCAGACACACGGACAGCACTCAAGGGCAGACTCCAGGCCTGGTTTAAGAAGGTGCAGCATCTCAGGGCAAGGTTATGCAGAGGTGTAATTGACAGCATTGATAGTGGGTGGTTGTTACTTTGTATCGTAGTAGTACTTAGAGTCTTCAGCCAAGACGGGGACCCCCTGGCGTCGGGTGCAGCACAGACAGTGAGAGGCAGTCCCTGTCCCAAAGAGCACACGCTCACTAGACAAGACCGAGAGTGGAAGCAGGAAGGTCAGAGCCCCCATTTCACAAAGCCATGCCGGGACTGGTCCAGGGCACACAGGGAGGCTGTGGCAGAGCTGGGAATTGAACCCAACTCTCCCGAGCCCAACGTCTGGTGTGAACTGGGGAAAGGGCTGTAAGCAGCAACGCAGAGTAATGTGCCAGAGATGTGCAAAATGACCATAAATTACATGGCAGGAAAACAGAAGGGCACAGCAGGAACAACAGGAAGGGGTGAAATAGGGCAGCTCTCACCCAGACCATGTGCTTGGGGCTGTATGAGCTAGGGTCTGCCCAGGGGAGGAGTAGAGACAGTCCAAAAGTCCAGCCTCATCACACATCCAGAGATCGACGAGGCTTCAGCGCCAGCCCATTGGCCCACATGCTGGCCCTTCCCTCAGCTCAGTGATTTGATCTGCTGCACTCTCAGGGCCCAGCCTCCTCCCACGCCCACTGGTGTCCGGTGGGAATGGCAGCACTGATGTCACTGAGTGATTCTGATGTAAAACGGGTGTGAGTGAGATCAGAAGTAGGTCCTTGGCATGTGCATTGCACTCACTTGGCAGGAGGCCAAAGCCAGCATCTGTCATTTCGGGTCAGGGAGACCAAGCATCTGCGTCTGGTTGTTAAGAGACCAAGAACCAGCGAGTAGCATCTCAGCGCAGGGTTCTAGATACCGCAGTGATGGGGGCCGGATCAGCACCATAGATGGGGTTCCTGCGTGGCAAGGAGGCAGGGCTGCGGGCTGCTACGCTCCTAGCCTTGGGCTTAAAGGGCACACCGGGGTTGTTACCAGGAGCAAGGGGACACGATCTAAGAATCTCTCTCCCAGAACTGGCTCCCTCCAGGATCAGAGAGACACAAATGGAGCCTTTGCTCCCACAGCTGAGAATCAGGGTCTTAACGTTGGCTTGGGTCTTTTATCATGTGAATGGTTAGCTCCGCACTCCCATTTGTTGTCATTGGTACAGTCCCACCTGGATAAAGGGCAGCCAGCCAGCAGGCCATGCGAGCACACAGCACTGGCTGGAGTACAAGAGCGAATTGCCCCTGTCAGCCCAGAGAGCCCTCAGTCACTAGCCCAGCGGCCAGTTTTGTTTCATGGCACGCGGGACATTTTGTTTTTCAATTTCCAGAACAAAATTACTGGAAAAATGGAAACAAACTTTCTGGGTTTTGAAAAGTGTTTGTATAAAGTTCAGGGGTTTGTTGATTCAGCAAAACACAGGAACATTGTGACCCGGAGGAAGGTTCGCTTTGGCTGAAAAGGCTTTTTCAAAAGTTTCCTGGTCAACAAAATGTAGAGGGAACAACGGGAGCGGCTCTGGTCACTAGCTCGGGGGGCTTTGCGTCTCCTGCAGGGCACGTGCAGCTCCGGCTGCTTTTAAGTTCGGGCCGGAATTTCACCTGCGCAAAGTTTCGGGCGAGGCTCCCACCCCTAGAGCCCAGGAGGCAGAGGGGCGCGGCGTCCTCCCCGTCCCACTGGGCGAGCCAGGGGGCAGCCCCACTCCCGACCCCTGGCGCGGAAGGGGAATCCCCGGCCCGTAGATGGGGCCAAGATCGAGGCTCCCGCCCCCGGCCCGCTCAGCCTGTCCCCAGAGCCCGGTCCCTGCGCCGCGCGGGAGGGTTTACACGGGCTTGGTGCGCGCCGCTCCGGGGGCGTGGCGCTCGCCGCCCGGGCTGGAGGCTTTTCAGGTCCTGTGCCAGACGCTGGAGCGTCTCCTGCGCTCGCTCCCAGTTCCCCGCGGAGGGGAGGCGCAGCAGCCCGGCACGGAGCGTGTCTCCAGCCGGAGGCAGGGCTCAGGGAGCAGGATCCCGGCTCCCCACCGGTGCCCGGGAGCCATGGCTTTGCCCAGGGCACCCCCGGGGTCCTGAGCACCCCGACCCCAAAGGCGGGAGCGGTGGGGCTCTCCGTGCGCTGTTCCTGGCACCGCCCTATGGGCTGGGGCAGCCGGCGGGACACCTGGGAGCCGGACCCCGCGCCAGGCTCAGCCGCGGGACATGCAGGTGGGTGACGCACCGGGACGGGACACGGAGCGAGTTCGCTGCTGGCTGCGATTCATGCTGGGGGGGTGGAGGGAGCGGAAAGCCTGGGGGGGTTTGGCCAGAGCCTCCCCCGGGCCCAGGCTGAGCGCCAAGGGTTTCTCTCTGCACACAGGTGTCCTGGGGCAGGCAGGGCAGGTGGCATGTCGGACCTCTCCTCGAGGATTTGCCAACGCCTCCAGGTGGGCTTGGAGACCCCACTGCTGAAGGGCATCTGCTCTACCTGCTCTTGAAGAAGATGCACTTGTTCCGGAGCTACAGCTACCAGATCCAGCTGGAGGGCGAGGCAGGCAGCCTGCCCAGGATACAGGGCATCCGATGGGTAACTACTGAAGCTGCTTAGTGTTGCCTTGCCTAGTGTTTGTGAGAGCTGCAGGCGGGCGTGCCAAGGTGCTAGCAGGGCTCTGCTAGTGGGGAAGGGAGGGGATGGTTCCTTGTGACAGGCTCCGGGTGCAGGGAGCTGGCACTGAAGAATGAAGGTTAGTCAGGTTGGAGCAAGACTTTGTTTCATCCCTTGGGCCACTGCTGTAGCAATCACTCACTCCGTAACTGACTAGCAGAGCAAATTGACCTGGACACTGGCAAGTGCTTGGTGCCAGACAGTGGAAAGCAGTTCATAGAATCCTTGGGGACAATTGTGGTTTCTGGGGCTTAAGCAGCCAGGATTCTCTGAGATGTGTTTGTCTGTGATATACTTCTAGGATTCCTAGTCTCGCCTAATTCAATCCAGCACGTAATGGGGCAGAGTTAAATGGGAAAGGTGCAGGAATGCCACCTCTGCACCCACCCTTCCCACACTCCTCCCCAGAACAGACACCGTTGAGTAGACTGTCTCCACCCATGAATCCTTCCCTGGGGTGCGATTCTGTGTTGTCCTGCAGACTGCCCGCGCGCATTCTAATTGGGTGGTATTTTACATCCACATGGCACTCGCTTTGCATGACTGCACTTGACTTCGCAAGGGGGAACTGGCCCCAATCCAGAGGGAAGAAGGGAGTTAGTCTCCATGGCCCAGTCAGGGCTTGGCCCCTCTGCTGAGACAGCCAGCGAGGGGGCTGGTTAGGATCAGTTGTTATTAGTGACAACCAACTGAGACCCGCAGACTCAGGGCACAGAGGGGGCCTCCAAATCTGGAGTCAACAGTAATTTGAGGCAGTTTCCACTGTACTTCTGCTGCATCCTTCATAGTGTGTTGGGGTGTGACGAAGTGGGACTGTTCTCAATGTTTCCTCTGAATACTGTGTGGGTGCCTCAGTTTCCCCTATGTATTTCTTAAGTCTCTAGGTGGTGGGGAAAGGCCAGTGCGCATAAATCACTGACACTCTGCTCCCTGGCAGCAAATGGCCAGGGCCCCTTCCCCCCCTGCAAAGTAATGGCTAAAGGTGAACAAAGAGATCAGGTGACCTCCTGGCCCAGGAAAGAGACAAAGCCGGGAGAAGGAGGGGCTGGAGGGGGTTTTCAGAGTTGGAGCTACTTGGGGACTAGGAGTGAGGACAAACGTGGGTGTCTGGCTCTCTGAACCCCATAATGGACCCGGCCGAGGGGTCCCGTTCGCCGCTGTACCTACAAGCTCTGTTTTAGACCGTGTTCCTGTCATCTAATAAACCTCTGTTTTACTGGCTGGCCGTGAGTCACGTCGGACTGCGAAGTGGGGGGTGCAGAACCCTTTGGCTTCCCCAGGACCCCGCCAGGGCGGACTCATTGTGGGAAGCGCATGGAGGGGCATATGCTGAATGCTTCCAGGAGAGACCCAGGAGGTGAAGCCGTGTGAGCTTCTTGCCCTGAAGAAGGTCTGCTCCGAGGGAGAGGAGGCTCCCCAAAGTCCTGACTGGCTTTGTGGGGAGCAGTTCCAGAGCATCGCCTGGGGACTCCGTGACATGGGGTCTCAGGACTGGGGCCTGAGGGCAGATAGTGTGGGCTGGGGGTGGCACGAGGCTGATGGGAAGCAATCAGGAGGCAACGTGTGCTGGGAGCAAAGGGAATAAAACCTCAGGGAGGGAGCCCGCAGAGTGATGTTCATGTGTGAAAGGTCAACCATGCACGGGATCCCTCAGCCAGGTTCGGTGCTTTCCCATGTAAACGGCCCCTTCTCAGCAAAGTGTTCCCCCCGAAGCTGCTCTTCGTGTCTATTGGATTCAGGGGGACTCTCGTGCTTGCTATTCCGACTCCGGGGGAGGTGTGTGTGTGGGGGGTCTGTCCAACACCATTACCAGGTCTGCGATGTGCCAAGCCAGCAGTAGGGGGGGGGGGGGGAGGCACGGGGGTCTCTGAGGGCAGAACTTGGCCTGCAGAACCTTATTTCCTGGTGATGGCACAGCCAAGGAAGATCCCTGGCGTGACTCTCTGGTCCCAGGATGGGGCTGCAGGGTTGGCAGTCAGAGAAAACAGCCTTCCCTTGTACACCTAAGCAAGGAGTCCTAAGGTGTCACTTTTCAGCACAGAACTGCTCTGGCATCTCCAAAGACAGTCCGATCTCCATGAGCGAGTCCCCAAACGGCCTAGGCCCTGGGCTGGGCTGGGAGGGCAGCCTGGTACTCCCTCCCTGCTGCTTCTTTCCTGTAGGGTGATTTGGGGCAGGGCAAGGGACACCTCGGCAGACATGGCCTTAGCTGTTAGCGAAACCATTTCCCAAGCGATTGCCCCAGCTTGTTCTCCAGGTTCAGCTCTCACTGAGGCATGAAATCAGACCTGTGCTATTGTGCTTCGGTGCACAGCGGCTGTACGGAGTGTTTAAACAATCTACTTGACCATGTCTTAGATTAGATTGAAGCCCTGAGCATGTGAACAGGAAACACCTCCACACCAGCAAATAACCCCCACTCTCTGCCACACAAGGTGTTTCATGGGCAGGATTTCCCTTGAGTTTCTGCTTCTTCCCCCTTAAATTAAAACTGCTCTAATTTATGCTGTGTCTCCTATTATCCTCTTTGTGCCCCGGGGAGCAGAGAATAGCTATAGTACAGTTCACCCCTTCACCACCCTCCTCATTCCTGGCAGGTCCCTCCATGCCAGGCGCTGGGACCAGGGCTGTACTCTGGCAGGGGGAACCCCTGTGCACGTGGCATTCCTGGTGTACATGAGAACTGGATCCCACATCTCTAACAGTGAGTCAGCCGGGGCAGTGTGTAGCCACCTGGCGTGTCAGGTGCTATCCTAAGCACGGTGACCATGAAGCGTTAGGGACGGCATTTATGGTGGCCTGGACGGCTGTAGATATCAGGGCTGCTCAGAACACATGCACTGTTAACTGGCCCGTCTCTCAAGTGAATCCATGTCTGGCTTTCTTTGCTTAAGGTTCCTCTTCCAGTGGTGTCTAAGTAAGAGCTGGTGACATTTTTCCAACAACAAGTTTTTCAGTGAAAAATGGCTATTTTTTCAAATAGAATTCTTTTAAATGGAAAATTGTCCATTTTTGTGATTTTTTTTTTTTTTTTAAAAAGTGATTTAAAATATTTTTGTTTCTTGTTTCCTTTTCTTCCTCACCCCGCAGATCTTTTAGAAAATACATACAAAATGATGTGTCTAAATTAGCTGTTACCCCTCAAGAAAGAGATCTTGGAGACATTGTGGTTGTTCTCTGACAACATCCACTCAGTGTGCAGCGGCAATCAAAAAAGCGAACAGAATGTTAGGAACCATTAGGAAAGAGATAGGTAATAAGACAGTAAATATCATATTGCCTCTGTGTAAATTCATGGTACACCCACACCTTGAATACTGTGTGTAGTTCTGGTTGGCCCATCTCAAAAAAGGTATATTAACATGGAAAGGGTACAGAGAAGCACAACAAACATGATTAGGAATATGGAACAGTTTCCATCTGAGGAGACAGTAAAAAGACGGGGATTGTTCACTTTGGAAAAGAGACGACTAAGGGGCGGGGGGTGGGGATATGATAGAGGTCTATAAGATATTGACTGGTATGGAGAAAGTCAATAAGGAAGTGTTATTTACCCCTTCACAAAACATGAGAACTAGGGGTCACCCAATGAAATTAATAGGCAACAGGTTTAAAACAAACAATAGGAAGTCCTTCTTCACACAACACACACTGAATCTGGGGAACTCCTTGCCAGGGGAGGTTGTGAAGGAAGTATAAGTGGGTTTAAAAAGAATGAGATATGTTCCTGGGGGATAGGTCCATCACTGGCTATTAGCCCAGATAGTCAGGGCGCAACCCCATGCTCTGGGTGTCCCTAAATCTCTGACTGCTAGAAATTGGGAGTGGACAACAGGGGATTGATCCCTTGATAATTGCCCTGTTCTGTTCATTCCTTCTGAAGCATCTGGCACCGGCCACTGTGGGAACACAGGATACTGGGCAAGATGGACCATGGATCTGCCTCAGTAAGGCTGTTTTTATGTTCTTAAAATCATTCCCCATCCACCCCTGAAAATGCCTGGGGGGCGGAGGGGAAGATGGTGCTTGATAAGTTTACGAAGGGGCTGATCCGGCGGGGTTGCCTGTGATAGCAAGGGACCGGACTTGATGGCGCCGTCCTGTGTTCCTAAAAGAAAATAAGGAAAAAACAAAACAAAAAATGTCAAATTAAAAATGCATCTTGCTTCCCCCCAAAATTGCACGCGCAAAGAAATGGAAAATAAAATTCAAACTGGGTTGAATCTGGTGACATGGATATGACCTGGGAGTTTCCAGTGTCAGTGGGGAATCACTGTAAGGTCCTTGGCCTGACACTGATCTCAACCCCTTGGGTCTGGGCTCTGCTACACCGGCACCTGCAGGGCTGCAGGGATGTCACCCCAATGGGATGGTGCCAGAGTCTTGTTTCCTTAAACCTCCAGCAAGTTGCCAGCCCAAGCGAAGGGGTGGCTCTGCCCTTAATTTAGGACAAAACTCTGCCTGGCCTTTCCCCATCCCGCACAAGGGCTAAAGCCTACAGCACCCCAGGGCCCCACGGGTGCCAATGCGGGGGGTGGCAGGGGGAGAAGGCAGCCATTCTGCCTAAGGACCTGGCTGGACCTGGCGTGGGAGCAGGCAAGCTTCCCCTGTGTTCTCTGTTGCTCTGGGAGACCCATCCCTTTGGAGCTGCCCTTGCGGCTCTGGGTAAACCCCACAGTCTTGCCCTCTCTCTCAGCCAGCTTTTGCAGCGTTGAGCGTTTGCAGTCAAGCATCTCCTTATGTGCTTGTCTCCCAGAGCAACAGAGAACACAGGGGAAGCTTGCCTGCTCCCACGCCAGGTCCAGCCCAAGCGAAGGGGCGGCTCTGCCCTTAATTTAGGACAAAACTGTGCCTGGCCTTTCCCCACCCCGCACAAGGGCTAAAGCCTACAGCACCCCAGGGCACACACGGCTGCAAATGCGGGGGTGGCAGGGGGAGAAGGCAGCCATGCTGCCTAAGGACCTGGCTGGACCTGGCGTGGGAGCAGGCAAGCTTCCCCTGTGTTCTCTGTTGCTCTGGGAGACCCATCCCTTTGGAGCTGCCCTTGCGGCTCTGGGTAAACCCCACAGTCTTGCCCTCTCTCTCAGCCAGCTTTTGCAGCGTTGAGCGTTTGCAGTCAAACATCAGCCTATGTGCTTTTCTGTGCCAGGGCTGCAATGCATGTCATTGGGGGGGGGGGGGGAGGGGAAGTCATTTCAGAGCATCCTGTCAGGCTCTGGGGGTCTGAGATTCCCCTTGCCCCCACATGTATTTTGCCATGGCCTGGAGTCCCTGAACTCTGGGATCGTCTACAGCTCCCGGAGGGGTGCGGAGCCCTTGTTGAAGGTTCTGGGGAGGACCCCACGGCCCAGGGCTGCAGAGGAAGGCACCCTGCATGGGTGGGCCTGAGGCTGGTTTCTTGCCATCCTGTTTGAGGCTGCGGAAGGGCGAGGGCCTTCACAAGAGCCTTAAGGACTGAAATAGCTTTGTTGTTGTCCCTGGGATCCCAAACAAAGGCCAGCGCGAGAGCAGCGCCGCGGTCCCAGGGCTTGGCCAGGTGCCCAGAGCTGCCGGATTTCTGGAGACAGACAGGATCTTGAGGCCCTTGCAGCCAGGCAGCAGGAAGATGGAAAAGGGCGACTCCTTAGGAAGCTGCCTGGAGACAGCAGCTGAGCTGCTGGGACAAATTGGGCAGGGGCCAGGTGGGGATGATCAGCAAGTCAGGGAGGGAGCGAGGCGAGCAGAGCAGCAGTCCTTGCAGAGAAAGCTGGGGCGCAGGCAGTGGCGGGGCTGGGTGGGCGGTGGCTGGGGAGGGAGGGCTGGGTGGGCGGTGGCGGGGCTGGGAGGGCGGTGGCGGGGCAGGGCCGGCTGGGCGGGCGGTGGCGGGGCAGGGCCGGCTGGGCGGGTGGCATTGGAGCACCCAGGCACTGCGTAGGAGTGTTTGGGAAGTGCTGTGGCAGCAAAAGGAGTGCGGCACAAACCTGTTTTAGACACAAAGGTCCCTTTGAGTGTCCAGGGAAACCACGCACTGGGAATGTTACTAGAATGAATGGGGGACAGTTCTAGAGATGGTTGAATAATGAGAAAATCCTGGGTCCCAAACACTTCTGTGAATTAAAGCGCCCAGTTCCTTTCCTTGTTCCCCACTGGATTCCAGGTGGCTGCCGGGTGCTGGTCTGGTGAACACATTTGTGAATCTTGAAAAGTTTCTCTGGTACTAGTGCTGAGTTATGTGAAAACCCATGTTGGAAAGTGTGTTAGTCGCTCTTCTCTTTAAAATGTTTTCAGCTGGTTTGGAAAGGAGGGAGTGATTAGATCAAGGTCTGGCAGCCGGGACTCCTGGGTTCCATGGCTACGTGCCTTTGGGGAAGACACTTGTCCTCTCTGTGCCTCAGTTTCCCCATCTCTAACATGAGGATAATGCTTTCCAGCCTCACAGGAGGGGCTATTTCTGGAGCACTAGTGGCCTTCTGATGAACAGCCCTAGCGCCAGGCAGGGCATTGCTCTGTGTTTGTGGAGCGCTGACCCCAGGAGCTTAGCTGCTGCTCCTTATCACTCCAGCTGCCACCTGGGTAACTCCTGCCAGGCCACAGGCCTGCTTCTTATTTGTAAACATTTGCTTCATAATTACAGGTGTGCTTCCTGCTCCATAAACCAGTCACGAGTCTCAGGAATGTTTGTACAGGGAGTGACAGTCTTGGTACCCAGAGGGCGATTCAGAGGCTTGGGAGAGCTGGAGGGTTTGGGGAGCTGCTGACCATGGGGGTGTTTGAGGCCATATTCCCATGTGCCTCGCCCAGGCCAGGTGGGAGGTGAGGCGTAGAGCTAGGGTACCCCAGACCTTGTAAAACATTTTTTAAAAGCTCAGTTTTTCACTCTCCACGAACCTTCTCCCCCTCCCTCACTGAGCAGAAGCAGCAAGGGGCCATTTGCTCCTATTTGCAGGTTCCACATGGCTCACTGGAGGAGGGGTGGGCTCAGTTTTTGCTGCAATCATTGATGCAGCATTTGTGGGCCCCAGCCATGGGCCAGAGGAAAGGAAAGGGTCTTTGGGTAATTATACTGGCCTCTTGACATCATTAATTGGAGGGGCCTGTAAACCCCCTGCCCCACATCTGCCTGCTGCTTACTCTCTGTCTCTCCCTCTCCCCTGTCCTTTAGGCACCCCTACGACAGTCTAACACAGTGGTTCTCAACCTTCTGGGGCTCAGGACCCATTTGTCAGTGTTGGTCTGTCGCGACCCGGGGGGTGGAGGCCCTGGGATGGTTTCAGTGAGATCCTACCGCCCTTGGGGGGTTGGGCCCTGCCTGGCACTCACCCCACAGTGGTGGTTCCTGCAGCTCCTGTGGTGTGGGGCTAGCTGGGCTTGGCTCCAGGCATTGTGATCTCTGGGGCTGCAGCACCGCTCAGGTTTGGCCCCGCCCCCCTGACTGGACCCAACGTGTGTGAGTGGAGTTGTGACCTAGCTCATGGGGTGGCAGTGCCACTCACCCACATTTGGCCTACCCGGGCTCCCGTCGTCATGACGGCTGGGCCAAACCTGAGTGGCGCTGGGAGCCCAGAGGTTGCAGTGTCTGGAGCAGGGAGGTGAGCCCCGCCAGCTATGTGGGACAGGAGCCACCGGAGCTGTCATGCGACTCCTTGAAACATTCTGGCGACCCAATTTCAGGTCCCCGCCCCGGGGTTGAGCACCCGGGTCTAACAGCTGGGGTGAGGGTTGGTGTGTGTTGCTCTCTATGGAGGCTGGGTCTGGAGAAGGTCAGAGCGATTCTTCCCTCGACAATGGAATTGGGGGGGATGTGGTGGCGTGGCCATGGGTGAAAGGGACCAGATAGGGGACGGGGCCTCTTAGTCCCTCCAGCACTGTCCTGGCAAAGGACTAGATGGGCCAGGAGCTGCTCACCCACCCTGGAGTTCATCGCAGATCCTGGAGATGGGAAAGGGCCATGAAGCTGTTTTCTCCTTCCGCTAAATGAGTGGTTCTCGACCTGCAGCCCACAGGCCACTAGCGGCCCAATCAACACAGAACTGCGGCCCATATGACATCCTTAGGGCCATAGAGATAGTACTGGATGCGGCCCACATAACACATTGTGGGCCACATATGTGGCCCAGTGGTAAATAGGTTGAGAACCACTGCCCTAAATGAGGTTTCTAAGTGAAGTTTGAACTTAGAATACGATTTTGAAGTGAGATCCAGGTTCTGCCTCGCCCAGTGCCTGCCCACAGCCCCCATGCCTGTGCTGTGTGCGGCTCGGCTGCCGGAACTGCCTCTGTCATTAGCATGAGAGACAAGGGGGTGAGCACCAAGGAGTTAATGAGGAGGCCAGTGCATAGCCAGTGGGAAACTGTCCCCCCCACCCCCTCCCCGGGCTGGGGATCCCTCTTACTCTCTCTGGGTTAATGTTAGAAGCTCACTCCGGTCTTGTCTAATACAACACATAGAAAACAGGTCTGACAGGTCCCTTCAGCTCTGCTTCAGGCCCTGGTTTACTCGGCACACGTGGCCCCAGCTGGCACACGTGGCCCCAGCTGGCGGTAGATGAAAGGTGGTATTTTTACAAGACACACTGGTGTTCAGCAAGGATAAGCTAGTGCAGCGGTCCCCAAACTTTTGAGGGTCGTGCCTCCCCTTTCCCCGTCTGCAGCCCCGTGCAGCCAGGACCAGGAATGGGGCTGTGGCTCTGGGGGAGGGGGGGCATGGATGGGGAAAGGGGGCTGCAGCTGGGGATGGGTCTGGGTCTGGAGACACATCCAGGGGCCAAGGCTGGGGGCAGGAGCAGAGCCACAGGCAGGCTGTGATGGGGGCCAGAATTGCGCCGAGACTGGGGACGGGGTCAGGCATGGGGCTGGGAGCCGTGGCTGGGGGCAGGGTGGAGCTGGAGCAGAGCCGGGGGCTGGGCAGGGCTGGGTGGCGCTCACAGTTTGGGGACCTCTGCATTAGCGACTGGAGACACTGGTGAATGAGTGCATCAGGGCCCCTGGGGAGCTACACAATGGCCTCGCCTCTGAGCCGGGTTCAGAGAAGTTCTTGAAGTGAACCCGAAACCAAAAAGTGCACATGGATGAGCACTGCCTTCTTCGCATGGTGTGAATAACTGCTCCCCCTTGGGGCCAGACCGTGCCCCACTGTTCAGCCCTGCGTAGGGCCAGCACAGTTCCAAGCGCTCCCAGCTCCCATCTGCTTAGGGCACGGGTGGCCAACCTGTGCCTCCGGAGCCACGTGCAACTCTTCAGAAGCTAAGATGTGGCTCCTTGTATAGACGCTGACTCTGGGGCTGGAGCTACAGATGCCAACTTTCCAATCTGCCGGGGGGTGCTCACTGCTCAACCCCCGGCTCTGCCACAGGCCCTGCCCCTTCCCACCCCTTCCCGCCCCCTCTCCTGAGCCTGCCATGCCCTTGCTCCTCCCTCCTCCCCCAGAGCCTCCTGCACGCCATGAAACAGCTAATCGGGGAGGAGCTGATGGGGGGCTGCTGACGTATTCCTGTGGCTCTTTGGCAATGCACATTGGTAAATTCTGGCTCCTTCTCAGGCTCAGGTTGGCCACCCCTGGCTTAGGGTGACCATATTTTCCCAAAGGGAAAACGGGACAACCCTGGGCTGGCCCGAGGCTCCCACTCCCCCAGGCAGATGTGAGGCTGGCCGCATGGGACCAGTGGTCCGAGCCTCCCTGCTGCCTGCCCACATGTAGGGCCAGTCTGAGCCCACCCGCTACCTGCCTACGTGTGGGGCTGTTTGAGGCCCCCCTCTTCCTTCTGCACACTGCATGGACTGGCCAACCCAACCCTAGCCTCCAGCGCCCTCCCCCCATATGTTCCTCCCCATCCCACTAGGGATGATCAGTTGGCAAGAACAAATGGGACAAATGCCCAGTTTTGTCAAAAAAGTCGGGATGGCCGTGACAGGGCCTAAAAAAGGGACTGTCCCTGCCAAAACTAGATGTATGGTCACCCGCTCTGCTCTGGGGCAGGAGTACGTCACTTCTCCCTTTCCAGGGCACTGTTTACTGCCCCTGCAGGCCTGGACAGCTCTGGCATGGGAGGGCTGCTGTGGGCACAGGCACTGACTTTTGGGGGTGCTCCATCCCCACTCCACCTCCTCCCCCAAGGCCCCGCCCTCGCATCACCTCTTTCCACACCTGTTCTGCTCCCTCCCCCGAGGCCGCCTGCCTGCTGATTGCAGCTCTCTGCCCTTCCGCAAGTGCCTCCCACCGAATAGCTGATGGGTGGCCCTGCCCAACAGCTCTGGCTGGTGGGGGCAGAGCACCCCCTATTTTTTGTGTGAGTTGGAGTCGGTGCCTATGGCTGTGGGAGAAGGTCACAAGTGTGAAGATGGCCTTGCCCAAGGAGGATGGAGAGAGCCGGAGTTCCCCTCAGTAGTCCCCCCACCCACCATATGTTTTCTGGAGCTTGGGCATGGCTGGGGGACTCCAGCATGGCGCAAACTGCATAGAAGCTAGGCCGGTATTGCAGCCACCACCTGCAATGCCTGTGGCAGACGGGAGGCACGTCGGGTGATCACAGATAACAATTTGAGTCATCGGGATGTTCCGGGCCACGCCCGCTCTGCTCGTAAAGTTACTGGCACACGATGTTGCTCGGGCTGAGTCAGCAGGACCAATGCCGTCGTGCCACACATGGGCCTGCGGGATCAGGACGTGCAGTTGCAGGTGCTTCGGCAAGTAGTGAGGGATGAAGCTGGCACTGAGGCTGGGTGCAGTGATTTGCAGTTAGTGGGGACGGTCAGAGAATGCGCTTGGCGGGGCTGTGGGTGCAGAGCCTGCCCCTGCAGTGGAATCCCCCCCACCCCCAATTTGGTTTGTTCTGCATGTTATTTCAGTGCAGCCGCAGAGGCACCATTTCAGATTTGGAGGGGAGGGGCAACTTTAGCCCCTGGAATCACGGTTATGTAGGCACCTGAAAACTCCAGTTGTTTCTGCAGATAATAATTTAGAAATAAGCCGAGAGAAGCATTGTATCTAATTGCTATATAAGGAAAGAAAATTAAATAAATATTAGACCCACCCAGTTCTAATCCTAACATGTTCTGACACCTTGTGTCACGTCACTTAAGGGACACCGGTTAGGTTTCAAATTGTAATGTATATTTTTACCTTGTTACTACCTCTTGAATACAATAGTTGAAATAATTGTAGGAAGTCATCTAGATTTTTCTATCACTTTTTTGCAGTTTACAAAGCTTGGAATAGATCATTTAACTTTTGGAAACCTCCTACTAGGGCAAGGCCCCATGAGTTTATATTGCACCTGCCTGGGGCTCTAGGGGTGCTACCCCAAACGAATAATCGACTAGACATTCACTTTAAACGGGAGTGAAACTGACACTTTCAAGTCACTTTCAAAGTATTGTCAACCCTAAATGTTCAAAATCATGAGTCAGGCTCACCAAAATCATGAGATTGGCTTTACACTCATGAGATTATGTAAAAATAATAACTTTGAGGGGCCACAGGGACGTGTCGGCTGCTTCCGGGAGCAGTGCGGGGCCAGGGCAGGCAGGGAGCCTGCCTTAGCCCTACTGCGCCACCAGACTTCTAGCACCTAAAATCTTCAGAATCAGGGCTTGATTCCAGGAGACTCCCAGTGAAACCAGAAGGGTTGGCAACCCTACACGGGGACATCACAACCAGCCATCTCTGGAATGAAAGAGAAGTTCACAGTCTGTCCCTCATATGTCCCACGCCTTCTGCCCAGGCCTGGCTGCACTGCAGGGGTGCCGCAGGTTGGTCACTCACTCTGGCGGTGGCCGCATGCCTTCAGGCTCTAGGTGGCAGGACCCTCTTCCCAGGGTGCCCCCCCTCCCCCATTGGGGTTACGATTCCTCTCCACCCCCTCCCACCCCAGCCTGGCCTGCAAGGCCTTTTGGCTGGGGGTGTCTCCCTGCACTGGGCCCGCTGCCCAGGGGGCCCCCTGGCTCTCCCCAGCTATTCACCGCACCCAGCTCCGGACGGCTCCAGCCCCAGCTCTACTCTGCCTCCAGCTCAGCTTCCTGGGTTGCTCCCCTGGCCGGCGCGGCTCTGCTCCCCAGCTCAGCTCAGGCTTCCGCTCTCTCCTTAGCTCAGCCCCGCTCTGGTCCAGAGAATTCCAGTTCTCACGGAGGACTGTCTCCTGACTGCCTTATTAGCCTGCCCGCCCTGTCAATCAGGCTGACCTGGACCATTGATCTCTCCCCATTGCCCCTGGGGACTGTCAGTCTCAGGGTTTTGGCTTCCCATTGACCCTTCCCCTTTCTTTTGGTACCGGAAGATTATAGAAGATTAGGGTTGGAAGGGACCTCAGGAGGTCATCTAGTCCCACCCCCTGCTCAAAGCAGGACAAACACCAACTAAATCATCCCATTGTCAAGCTAGGCCTTAAAAACCTCTAAGGATGGAGATTCCACCAACTCCCTAGGTAACGCATTCCAGTGCTTCACCACCCTCCTAGTGAAATAGTTTTTCCTAATATCGAACCTAGACCTCCCCCACTGCAACTTGAGACCATTACTCCTTGTTCTGTCATCTGCTACCACTGAGAACAGCCGAGCTCCATCCTCTTTGGAACCCCCTTCAGGTAGTTGAAGACTGCTATCAACCCCTCCCCCCCCCAACATCCAATCCATACTTCTTTAACTTGCTGGCAAGAATACTGTGGGAGACAGTATCAAAAGCTTTGCTAAAGTCAAGATATATCACCTCCATCGCTTTCCCCATATGCACAGAGCCAGTTATCTCATCATAGAAGGCAATCAGGTTGGTCAGGCATGACTTGCCCTTGGTGAATCCATGTTGACTGTTCCTGATCACCTTCCTCTCCTCCAAGTGCTTCAAATGGATTCCTTGAGGACCTGCTCCATGATTTTTCCAGGGACTGAGGTGAGGCTGACTGGTCTGTAGTTCCCTAGATTCTCCTCCTTCCCTTTTTAAAAGATGGGCACTACATTAGCCTTTTTTCAATTGTCTGGGACTTCCCCCAATCATCACGAGTTTTCAAAGATAATGGCCAATGGCTCTGCAATCACATCCGCCAACTCCCTCAGCACTCTCAGCTGCATTAGATCCGGACCCATGGACTTGTGCATGTCCAGCTTTTCTAAATAGATGACCAACCAAAACCCCCCACTAAGTTTTAGTAAGGGGCCAACAATCCCCTCACACATGTCATCACTGTAGCTCACCTATGAAACTGCTGCACTTCATCTGTAGTGGCCAGGAAAACATGATAAAATAGTTATTTAAAAGTCAAATAAAACACTGATGCCAAACAAAGTGGTGTCCCTGGAACTGGCTTACCGAGCACAGGCAGTACTTACTACCAGGTAAGGAAGTGGGGAGGGTTAGCTCAGTGGTTTGAGCATTGGCCTGCTAAACCCATGGTTGTGAGTTCAATCCTTGAGGGGGCCACTTGGGGATCTGGGGCAAAATCAGTACTTGGTCCTGCTAGTGAAGGCAGGGGGCTGGACTTGATGACCTTTCAAAGTCCCTTCCAGTTCTAGGAGATGGGATATTTCCATTAATTATTATTATAATAATTATTATGTTCGTTAGTGTCTTGGGGAATCTGCAGGGTCCCTGCAGCTTCCTGAGATAGGAGTGGGTGCAGTTCTAGATGGTGTCTCTTGCTCAGTGACCAGCTGGTGCTGCCGCTCAAGAGGGACTCTCCCACTTTCTGTAACTGACATATATCCGACAGTGAGTCTCAAACCACACCTCCAGGAAACGTGAACTTGTCCGGAAAGAAGTGGGCTGTGCCATCACCAGGCATAAAGGTTGCACAGATAGAGCTAAATGGGGAACACTTTCACTAGCAAGCGGGGGGGGGGGGGGGGTTCACGGATCTGTGGCATCCTGTCCCCACTACTGCCCATTCTGTACAGTGCCAGCGCTTTGGGCTACCTCACTGCAAAGGGACATCTCTGGACATGAGCCAAAGGATGGGAAAATGCTTTCCAGCAATTGAACTCACTCAGTGCTTCCTTCGCCAGCTGACATATCTTCTGACCCCACTGCCGTGGTCAGCACTCTTAGAAACCAGGAGGATGAGGGAGAGAGTATTTGTACCAGTCGGAGCTGAAGAGGGACATGGTGTCGTCACATGAGGAGATCGCTTGGCCACAAGTCCTCTTGTCATTTCCTTTTTGAGGAAGATTGTATCTTTCAAATCATCCGTGCAACTTGGGAACAACTCAAGGCCCCATGGGATAACTGGCTTTGCACTCACATCATTTCCTCCTTCTCCCAGGAGCTCTCGGGAACTCCGATGCCTTGTGGAGATGACCATGTGTGGCTGGCTGCAAGCTCTGCTTAGGGATGGGGCAGTGAAAACATCTGCATCATGGCAGCACTGCCAAGGGGCTTGCCGAGATCTGGTAAATCAGAGAACTAGGAGATCACATGATCACGTTCACTCCTGCTTCTGAAGTGCCCCCTTCAGCCCCACAAAAGTGGGCTTTTTGAGAACTTCACAATGATGAGAGTAAATGTCCTGTAGCATCATTTGTAGCCAGATGGAAAGATACGAGAGACAGAGCTGAGTTCCTTGGAACTGAGTCACTCTTCCCAACGCCACTTTACAGGCTGCAGGCCCACCAGGCCAGATCCTGCACTGTGGTGCAATGGCAGCACGGATTCTGGCTGGTGAGGTTGAGTGAATCTGTATCCAAGAGGATCACTCAGTGCTAAGGGGATCTTTCAATGACATAGTGCCAGCATAGAGATCCCTTCACTGCCAGCCTCCATGCTGCCAATGGAGGGAGCATGGCCAGGGGGCCACTACACTCTGCTGGTTCCTGGTTCAGGTTTTGGCCCCAATCAGCCTAAGGGCTTCTCTCCGTTATGCATTGGAACTGGTCTGGTTCCCAGTGGTCCCAGGACTGGGGAGAGCAGGAGTGGTGAGCTCCATGATTTGTACACCTGTGGATCTAATTATCCCCTTCCCTGTCACTTACATCTGTGTACAGCAGGTGTAAAACACCCCCGGAACACAGCTATCCTCTCACTTTCACCAGCACCTGCATTTCCACACTCACTTTGCACAGCTGCGAATGGCTGCAGCAAGCAGGAGAAATTCAGGCCAGCTGGGACTCTGGAGACATGACAAAGAGAAGGAGAAACCCCACCTGGGACTAGCGTCAAGCTGCCATGAAGGCAAGTGGAGGAGCTCCGTCTTTGAGTCACAAGTTAAAACTACCGGCCACCTGGGAATCAGTAGAATGCCCGCAAAGCTCCATGGAACTGATTGGCTGGGATGTGTGAGCAGCACAAGGACTGTGCTACAGGCCAGAATGAAAAGCACCCAGGGGCAGAATTATTGATGATATGCATGGCTTGCTGCCCATGTCAGAATCTGGTAGCTGAGACATAATGAGGGCCGTGAATATTTCACTTCATGGCCTGAGGTCCAGCCCTGGTGGCTGAAATGCTGCTCGATCTCAACATTCAGTTTCACTCTCCTCTTGGACGTTACCACCCAGAAAAGGCGGAACGCTCCTTGAGCATTAGCAGAATCCCAGGCTGTCCATTTAGACTGGAAGTGTGAGGAACCTCCGAGTCCTATTCGGTTTGTGCAGAAATCCACTGGCTAGAGTAGGCATTCAGAGTCTTTCAGCTATAGTGCCCTGGTGATGTCCCAGGTCTATGCTGCTGAGTCCATGAACTGACTAAGTCGGTTCTTTCTTATGCTGGTTTTCCATTGGGCCAGACCCTCCTCCTCTGACGTAAATAAGTAAAGTCTAGTCAGGACAGTGGAGCTAGAGGGTCTTACACCAGCTGGGGATCATGCCGGCTGTTTGCCTTTATGAGATGAGAATCGGGCGAACTGAAGCAACTGCTCAGGTTGGTTATAGTGCAGGAATCGCTTCCCCCGCCCCCCTGGTGAGTGAAAAGCAGATAAATCCGTGTCACTGGTTCAGTGGGTGATGTGACCCAGCAGAGACCAAGAGCCGATTGTGCAAAGATTGAAGCCAGTGTCTGAAGTGGTTGCAGGGTTGCCATGGGAACTTGGGAGTGACTCTCCTTTCTCTGCTCTTTCCAGTTTGCTCCTCATGCTGGTTATGTGGGAGGCAGGGTGTGCTGTGTCAGGGTGTGCGCTTTGCTGGCCTTTGGGCCTGTTTATAACCTGAGGGTCATTTGGATGCATCATGTAGCCAGGGCTGGGTTATGCCTGGTTTCTTCAAACACGGAGGGTCTGTCTCCACTGCAGCTGTGCGTGAGCCCTGAGCCTGGGTAACAGACCTGAGCTACCGCACTGAAAACAGCAGTGTGGATGTTGTGGCGTAGGCGCTGGCTCGGGTTAGCCACCCGCGTTCGGACCCAGGAGTCCGGCAGGCTGGGCTCAGACGGCTAACCCATGCCGCAATGTCCACACTGCTGTTTCTAGTGCAGTAGCTCACGCAGAGCTAGCGTGTGGCTGTCCACCTGGGCTGGGAAGCTTGCTCCCAGGTGCAATGTAGATATATGGAGGAGCTCCTAGCATTGAGCTATCCGAAGCTCGCCAGGCTGGAAAATGTCACCTGCTCAGTCCATGTTACTTCAGCCAGAAGTGCTGGGCTGGGAGCAGGGACCCCTGGGTTCATAGGCGCCGACTTCCCCTTTGCCCGGTGGGTGCTCGACCCCTCCTGGCCCCACCCCTTCCCTGCCTCTTCTCGCCTCTGCACCGCCCTCGCCCCGCCCCCATTCCACCCCCTTCCCCCAAGTCCCCGCCCTGCCTCTTCTCCACCCCCACCCCCCCGAGCATGCGGCATCCCCGCTCCTCCCCCTCCCTCCCGGAAAGTCCGAAGCGCCACCAAACAGCTGTTAGGCAGCGGGAAGCACTGGGAGGTAGGCGGAGGAGCGGGGACGTGGTGTGCTTAGGGGAGGAGGTGGGGCCAGGGCAGGGGATGAGGGGAGCAGAGCACCCACTAATTTTTCCCCGTGGGTGCTCCAGCCCCAGAGCACCCACGAAGTCGGCGCCTATGGCTGAGTTAGATTCTCTGAAGTGGGCAGGGGAGGGAGGGAACGACAGCTCACAGGGGCTGGTCACTACAGTCCTTTCCAACCTCAGACTCTGCGCATCTGTGCAGAAATGCAGTTACTTCAGTACTGCAGCTTTGCGTTACTTTGCACTGCGCACATTGCGGAAGGTCTTTAATTATTTGTCAGCTTGGAATGTAACCCTTCTGTCAGGTGGAGTTGGCAACTACAAGGGCCAGGTTCAATATCTAGGGGTTCCTCCTAACAATACAGAACAGAACCAGTTTGAGCATCCACCCAGAAATCTGGGGAAATTAAGCCCCACTTGTGGGCATCTCTAAGGCCAGGTCTACACTACAGAGTTTTGTCGACAAAAGTTATGCTGCTTTAAGTAAACTGCTCTTGCATCTCCAAACTATGCTCCTTGTGTCGGCAGAGTGCATCCACACTAGCAGCACTTGCATTGATACAGAGATCGGTGCACTATGGATAGCTATCTCGCTGTGCAACTGGCATCAGGGTGCTTTGGGAATGGTTTACAATGCCTCATGGGGCAGGTACGGCATCACATGATGCAGTGAGACAAACATGCATCCTTTAAAAAGTGGAATTTAAATCTTAGTGAGGAAAATAGAAAGGAGTACAAACTCTGGCAAGTGAAGTGTAAAAATATAATTAGGAAGGCCAAAAAAGAATTTGAAGAACAGCTAGCCAAAGACTCAGAAAGTAATAATATATATATTTTAAGTACATCAGAAGCAGGAATCCTGCTAAACAACCAGTGGGGCCACTGGATGATCGAGATCCTAAAGGAGCACTCAAGGATGATAAGGCCATTGCGGAGAAACTAAATGAATTCTTTGCATTCGTCTTCATGGCTGAGGGTGTGAGGGAAATTCCCAAACCTGAGCCATTCTTTTTAGGTGACAAATTTGAGGAACTGTCACAGATTGAGGTGTCATTAGAGGAGGTTTGGGAACAAATTGATAAACTAAACAGGGAATAAGTCACCAGCACCAGATGGTATTCACCAAAGAGTTCTGAAGGAAATCAAATGTGAAATTGCCCAACTACTAATTGAAGTTTGTAACCTATCATTTAAATCAGCTTCTGTACCAAATGTCTGGAGGATAAGTAATGTGACGCCAATTTTTAAAAAGGGCTCCAGAGGTGATCCTGGCAATTACAGGCCGGTAAGCCTGACTTCAGTACCGGGCAAACTGGTTGAAGCTTTAGTAGGGAACAAAATTGTCAGATACATAGATGAACATAATTTGTTGGGGAAGAATCAACATGCTTTTTGTAAAGGGAAATCATGGCTCGCCAATCTACTAGAATTCTTTGAGGAGGGTCAACAAGCATGTGGATGGGGGGAATCCAGTGGATATAAAGTACTTAGATTTTCAGAAAGTCTTTGTCAAGGTCCCTCACCAAAGGCTTTTAAGCAAAGTAAGCTGTCATGAGATAAGAGGGAAGGGTCTCTCATGGATTGGTAACTGGTTAAAAGGTAGGAAACAAAGGGTAGGAATAAATGGTCAGTTTTCAGAATGGAGAGAAGTAAATAGTGGTGTCCACCAGGGGTCTGTACTGGGACCAGTGCTTTTCAACATTCATAAATGATCTGGAAAAAGGGGTAAACAGTGAGGTGGCAAAATTTGCAGATGATACAAAACTACTTTGAGCAGGGGATTGGACTAGATGATCTCCTGAGGTCTCTTCCAACCCTAATATTCTATGATTCTATACTCAAGATAGTGAAATCCCAACCAGATTGCAAAGCGCTACAAAACTGGGTGACTGGGCAACAAAATGTCAGATGAAATTCAATGTTGATAAATGCAAAGTAACGCACATTGGAAAACATCCCAACTATACATAATGATGGGTCTACATTAGCTGTTACCACTCAAGAAAGATCTTGGAGTCATTGTGGCTAGTTCTCTGAAAACATCCACTCAATGTGCAGCGGCAGTCAAAAAAGCTAACAGAATGTTGGGAATCATTAAGAAAGGGATCAGACGGAAAATATATTGCCTGTATATAAATCTATGATATGCCCTCATCTTGACTACTGCGTGAAGATGTGGTTGCCCCATCTGAAAAAAGATGTATTGGAATTGGAAAAGGTTCAGAAAAGGGCAACAAAAATGATTAGGGGTATGCGGAGCAATTAATAAGACTGGGTCTTTTCAGCTTGGAAAAGGGACGAGTAAGGGGGGATACGATAGAGATCTATAAAATCATGACTGGTGTGGAGAAAGGAAATAAGGAAGTGTTATTTCCTCCATCTCATAAACACAAGAACTAGGGGTCACCAAATGGAATGAATAGGCAGCAGGTTTAAAACAAACAAAAGGAAGTATTTTTTTTCACACAGTGCACAGTCAGCCTGTGGAACTCCTTGCCAGAAGATATTATGAAGGTCAAGACCATAACAGGATTAAAAAAAAGAACTACATAAATTCATGTAGGACAGGTCCATTAATGGCTATTAGTCAGGATGGGCACGGATGGTGTCCCTAGCCTCTGTTTGCCAGAAGCTGTGAATGGGCGACAGGGGGATGATTACCTGTTCTGGTCATTCCGTCTGGGCCACCTGGCACTGGCCACTGTCAGAAGACAGGATGCTGGGCTAGATGGACCTTTGGTCTGACCCAGTATGGCCGTTCTTATGTAGGTTTCTCAATCCCGTTGTTCCATGGGCATCCTACTAGATTGGTGCCAGCCACTTTTCAACTGAAACATATGTTGGGGAGGGAGGGTGAAAGAGAGGGAGAGTGTGTGCGCGCACATGGGTGGCAGGTTTATAAATTTTTTGGTGGTGCTTTGTACAGGTCCGCAGAGCTGTCCTGTCCATAAGACGGACCAGGGCAACTGCCTCGGGACCCGTGCTTTGGGGGCCCCCGTACTTCAGGGGGATGAAGGGTCCAGAGTGGCCTGGGAGGTTGCAGGGGGCCTGCCGCTGGCAGCACTGAGCAACCCAACCCCAGGCTGCCCCACTCCATGCCGCCCCGCCGGCTCCCGGCCTCACTCCAGGTAGGGGGCGGAAGCCGGAAAGAGACAGGACGAGGACTTGGGGGAAAAGGGTGGAATGGGGGGGTGGGGCAGGGGCAGACTGGGGCTGGGTCACTCACTGCTGCCAGCGCCAGGCGCTGTCCCCCTAGGCTGCCCTGGACCCTGCCTCCCAACAAAGCGCAGGGCCTGGGGTGGTCACCCTGGTCCATCCTACGGATGGGACAGATCTGAAAATATAAGCCCAAACATTAGTCGGGAATATGGGCCTGGCTCCCCATGGGCCCATATAACTTGCCGTCTATGTGTGTGTAGAGTGACCAGATGTCCCGCTTTTATAGGGACAGTCCTGATTTTGGAGTCTCTCTTATATAGGCTCCTATTACCCCCCGCACCCATCCCGATTTTTCACATTTGCTGGCTGGTCACCCTATGTGTGTGTGAGAGAGACAAACAGGGTGTGTGTTGGGGAAGTGTATGTGTTGAGGGAGGGTGTGTCAGTATGTGGTCTCTCAATTCAGACAGCAGCCTGAGCAACCAATGGGGGGTGGGTGGGAGACCTCCCCCCTACATCAGCCCCCAGCTCTGCACAGCACAGCAGTCTCCCCCCTGCCCCACAGCAGTGGCCCATTGTACCAGCCTGCTGCTGTGTGCTGGGAAGAGCAGGGTTCCACATTCTCGTTTCTTTGATTCCCTCCAAGTTCTCCCACAGCCGCCACAGCTGCCAGGAGCGGCATCTTCAGCAGCTCTGTGAGCTCTCCACACCGAGGAACGTCAAAGCTTCCAGCAGTGAGCAGAACTGTCACGGTGGGAATTGTGGGATACTGGGGGAGGCCAGTTACGTACACATAACGAATGGCAGCGTCTACACTGACGCGTTGTCACTCTAACTTGGCCGCAATAAGTTCTAGGCCTCTTCTCGAGGTGGTTTTATTTTGTTGGCAAATCAGCAGAGTTTTGCTGCCAAAAGGAGCTTTGTAGTGCTTACACCTCCCCTGCTTTGCCGATAAAACCGGGTAGTGTAGACAAGGCCTAAGAGGCAATACTTCCCCACTCACAAGTCGGTGTATAACAAAAGAAATCTTCTATTAAAAAGGGAAAGGGAACCCAGCGTTAATTTGGCAAATCACCACAGCCACATTCAAAAGCACATAACCTTGACCTCCACTGGTGCTGTTGACTCTGCAACTATCCCACTGCCGCCACTGGCCATTCACTGCCACTGCTTGACGCTCACTGCCACTTCTGCAATGCTGCCTTTTGAGGTTCCCCATTTAGGCTAGCTCTTAGTGATTTCACTGGCATAAGACGGACCAGGGCAACCGCAGCAGTGCACTGCAGCAGCGTCCCCATCCCAGGCCTAAGGCTTAGTCCGGCTCCTCAGCGATCACAGCACTGGTAACCACGGAACAGAAACCAGGGCTCGCCCTTGAGTCCAAGCAGTTCCATCTTCAGACACTAGAGAGGGGATGCTCAAATGGAAGCTGCTGAAAGAGTCTAACATACTATCAGGCCCAGGTCCCCTCCCACTCTTATCTTTATTGGCCTCTGGCATCCCTACGCTCTGCTTAGGGAGTTAGCTTCAGTTTAGGGGGAACCCCTCAGTCGGGACAAGCTAAGAAGAGGCCTGTTGCCCTTCACTCATACAATCAGGAGAACAACATTTCATTCCTCTGCATTCAACCCTGTAGCAAGTCGTGCACTCGCTGCCCTGACACCTCTTGCTGGTCAGTCCGGGAATTAGCTCATTCCAGCCTCAGGGCACCTCCTGCTGGCCAGTGTCTCTCTACCTCAGGGGTTCTCAAACTAGGGGTCAGGACCCCTCAGGGGGTCACGAGGTTATTACATGGGGGGGTGCGAGCTGTCAACCTCCATCCCAAACCCCGCTTTGCCTCCAACATTTATAATGGTGTTAAATATATAAAAAAAGTGTTTTTAATGTATAAGGGGGGTCACACTCAGAGGCTTGCTATGTGAAAGGGGTCACCAGTAAAAAAAAGTTTGAGAGCCACTGCTCTACCTGTACCTGCTTCCTGGTCTCCACCACTGTACTTCAGGCGCCACGTCCCTCCCGGCCCACGATGCCCCTTCTCCTGGGTACTGCCCCACAGCAGTACCCCCGCACTCCCCAGGGAACCCCAAGCCCCTAATCCTACCTCATCTCAGTGACCCACTGCCAGTCTTCATCTAGCCCTTTCCCTCAGGGGCAAACTGCAGTCTGAAGTGGTCACTCATCATCAGCCAGGGGATTGGGACCTGTTGCCTCCTCCTCCCCAGCTGCCTCCCTACAGCCCTAGTACCACCTCCAGCCCTGACAGCAAGGCCTCAGCCGGGGGATTTTCCAGGATGGAGCTCCAGCAGCTCCTCCTGCCCTTCCCCAGCACTGCACTGCCCAAAGTACCCTTTTCACCTTCAAGCAGCCAGGTCTAGCTCTCTCCAAAGCTGGAGAAAGGCTGACTGCCTTCTGCCCCTGCAGCCCTTTTATAGGGCCAAGCCTGGCCCTGATTGGCTGCCTCACAGCCTTTTCTGATTGGTTCTCCACCCCAGCCATCGCCAAGGGCTGGCTTTTAACCCTTTCAGGGCCGGAGTGGGGTGACCGCCACACTACAAACACACTACTGTGAATTGTAACCCAATACCAGCCAACATTGATCACTTTGCCAAGCAGGTCTGAAGAGCTCTGTGTAGCTCGACAGCTGATCTCTCTCACCAACAGAAGTTGGTCCAATAAAAGATATTACATCACCCACCTTGTCCCGCTGAACACCTTGGTAGAGTAGGTGTGTCTGTGCAAACAGGGCCTGCTCCTGAAATCTTTTCCCCCAGTCCCTCAGTAGCTGCCAGGGGAGAGCTTTTCAGGCCCTGTTTACAGAAAGAAACCACTAAGGATCCCATCAATGTCCTCTGCATGTCAGATTCTGTCCTGGGCATTCTGGTGCCCCAATAACAATAGGGTGAGAGGCAGAGGAGTGCTCTGTGAACGCGCATTGCCCTGCTGACTGGGAGATGTGGATGTTTGGGTGCCAGACGGGTGTTGCTGTCAGCCAGGCCGTGAGGCTGGAACTGCTGTGTACCCTGCTTAGCCAGACGTCTGCACACAAGGCAGGGTAACCGGGCTTGTGAATCTCCTGGCAGAAAGGGAGGTTAGAGTGACCGTCCATGCGTCTCTGAGCTAGCTCATGAAGCCAGCTTTGTGACCCATGCCCTGGCCGACGGTACCCATGGGCTAGTGAGTCACAGGCCCTCACTCCTCGGCAGACAACACTGCTGAGAGCAGAGCCAGGCAGGGGCCGTACTCCTGGGAGGCCCTAGGGGGAGCTGGGGCAGGGACAGAGTCCCTAGGCCCAGAGGGGAATCTGGCCCTACAGTGACCTGCAGCAAAGAGCTCAGTGTGACAGCCTATGCTGGGCTTGCAACCAGACTCGTCATTTTAAAACGGATGTTGAAAAATTGGCGAGGATGCAGAGAAGAGCCACGGAAACGATTCAGGGGCTGGAGACCAGGGGTGACAATGAGAGACTGGCAGAGCTCAATCTGTTGTGCTTATCACAAAGAGGACTGAGTGGTGACTTGATTGCCATCTATGTACCTTCTGGGGGAGAAATAGTGGGTACTTGAATTTAGCAGATAACGGCAGAACAAGACCCAGTGGCTGGAAGTTGAAGCCAGACAAATTCAGAGGAGAAAGTAGGCCCAACTGTTTAACAGGGGAGGGTGGATAGCCATAGGAACAAACTCCCCAGGGCAGGGCTGGAGTCTCCATCTCTTGCTGTCATCCCATCCAGACCAGAGAACTTTCTGGAAGGGGCTTTGAGCAAACTCAAATCATGGGGCTCAGTGCAGGGGGAACCGGGTGACCTTCTCTGGCCTGTGCGCCACAGGCCCTTGGTCTAGATGATCTAATGGTCCTGTCTCACCTTACACTCTCTGCAGGACTGGCCCTAGGAGCAGGCAAGTGGTGCAGTTGCCCTCGATGCCACCTTCTGGGGGTGCCACATTGCTCTGCACCTGGCTGGCTGTTGGTCTGGGTGTGGAGTGCTCCAAAAACTCTTCTCCGCTCTGGCACAGCTGTGAGCTGGTCACCTGCAGAGCTCACAACAAATGGTCAAAAGGGCCTTCCCGCCTCTCACTATAGTCTGACTCCCCCCATCCCCAGGACGGGTCCCGCCCCCTGGACAGTCGCAGGCAGGGACCGCCCCTATGCTGGGATGCAGGCACCTAGCTCTCGCTGTTGCTTCAGTGCCCTTTGCCCAGTCAGCGTCCGTGCTGAACTTCCTTGCTGCTCAGATCACCCCGATGCCATTTTCTGACCCTCCCCAAAGCTAGTGGGGCCTCGTCTGTCTGCACTGGTGTTCTCTGACTGCTCCCCTGCCAGGGGAGTGCCTGACTCCCAGCAGCCTTCCTGGGGCCCCTGGCTCCCTGCTGGTGTGTGATTAGCCCTCCATACCTGTCACTAGGAGCAATGCCCATGCAGCACCTTATACTAAGCACCTCACAAATCAGTGCCCCTGCAAACTGCAGCCCCTCCCCAGGGTCCAGCACCCACAGAATCAACAAAGTCCTAGAAATGTGGGGCTGGAAGGGATCTTGAGAGGTCGTCAAGTCCAGCCCCTGTGCTGAGGCAGGACCAAGTAAACCTAGACCATCCCGAACAGGTGTTTGTCCAACTGTCCTTAAAAACCTCCAGTGATGGGGATTCCACAACCTCCCTTGGGAGCCTAGTTCAGAGCTTAACTCCCCTTACAGTCCTAACATCTAACCTAAATCTCGCTCCTTGCCATCTGAGCTTGTTCCTTCTTGTCAGTGCACATCGAGAACAACTGATCACTGTCCTCTTCATAACAGCCCTTAACAGATTTGATGACTGTTCTCAGGTCCCCCCTCAGTCTTCTTTTCTCAAGACTAAAAAGCCCCAGGTATTTAACCTTTCCTCAGAGGTCAGGTTTTCTAAACCTTGGATCGTTTTTGTTGCTCTACTTTGGACTCTCTCCAATTTCTCCATCTCTTTTCTACAGTGATGAAATGGGAATGATTACTGTAATATTTTTATGAAGCCTATATGTGCCTCAGTTTCCCCTGCTGCAGGGTTATCCTAGGGGATAGAAAAGGTTGTTTGCTCTCTGCAGCCGGTCAGAGATTCTGATGTGAATGGCTTCTAGCTGTCTGGACCTGAGGCCCCATATCAATAGAGCTTTGGAGAAGACAATGGCAAATCCAGTCACTGGGACTTTGATACCTAGCAACCAACCACCATGGTGGCTCACCTTTCTGCAGCAAGCCAAGCAGTGTTAGCCCAGCTGGAGAGCTAAGGACTGGGGAGGTACCAGGGAGTGGTTAAGGGTTGGCTGCTGAGCGCATCTGGGCACACCTCATGTGGGACAAAAAGAGGTCAAAGGGGCAGGGCTTTGGGCTCTGTGCTGACCAAGATGGACTATGGTGTATCTTTCTTTTCTCTATGCTAACCAAGGATTTCTAGGCTGTGCTCCAGTTGACTAATAAACTCTTCTGCTTTACAACGCTGGCTGAGTGTCACTGCAAATGCTGATGGAGGAGGTGCACTGCTCCCTGATTGTACACGTCTCCCCCAGGGGTCTGTCTCAGGTGAACTTGCTGAACAGAGCTCACGGTGTGAAGCAGGGGTGCTGAGAGCACAGAGGTCCAGCCTAAGGAGGCAGTGAAACTGCATGGCTTGCCCTGAGTGAGAGCCCCTAGGCCAGGGGTCCCCAACGCGGTGCCCGCGGGTGCCATGGTGCCTGCCGGGGCGTCTAAGTGCTCCTGCATACTGGCTGGCGGACGAGCATCCGCCAAAATGCCGCCAACAAGCAGCGTCATCCAGAGGCATTGCCGCCAAAATGCCGCCGATTTGGCAAATGCCGATTTGGCGGCATTGCGGCGATGACGGTGCTTGCCGGTGGCATTTCGGCGCCGACGCCTATTGACATTGCCGCTTGTCGGCGGCATTTTGGCGGATGCTTGTCCGCCGCTACGGTCCTCCGTGGCTCGTCGTCTGGCACCCGCCAGACGAAAGAGGTTGGGGACCACTGCCCTAGGCAGTCTGGCACATTGATGGGTTCCTCCTAGAGATTGTTCCAAAGCTGGGGCTATAGCACTGGTCCTGTGGATCTATCACAGGCACCCAGAACTGGACACAGTTCTCCAGGTGAGGCCTCACCAGTGTCGAGTAGAGCAGGACAATTATATTCTGTGTCTTACATGCAGCACTCCTGTTAATACACCCCAGAGTGACATTAGCCTTTTTCGCAAGTGCATCACATCGTTGACTCTCATTCAATTTATGGTCCACTATAACCCCCAGATCCATTTCAACAGTACTACCACCCAGCCAGTTATGCCCCATTTTGTAGTTGTGCATTTGATTTTTCCTTCCTAAGTGTAGTATTTTGCACTTGTCTTTATTGAATGTCATCTTTTTGATTTCAGTCCAATTCTCCAATTGTCAAGGTCATTTTGAATTTTAATCTTGTCCTCCAAAGTGCTTGCAACCTCTCCCAGCTTGGTGTCATCTGCAAATTTTATAGGCATACTCTCCACTCCATTATCCAAGTCATTAATGAAAATATTGACTAGTACTGGACCCAGGACTGACCCCTGCAGGACCCCACTAGATACGCCCTCGCAGTTTGACAGCAAACCATTGAGAGCTATTCTTGGAGTATAACCAAAGAGTTGTGTACCCACCTTATGGTAATTTCATCTAGACCACATTTCCCTAGTTTGTTTATGTGGGACTGTGTTAAAAGCCTTAGTAAAATCAAGATATATCATTTGTACTGCTTCCCCTCTATCCACTAGGTCAGTAATCCTATCAAAGAAGGAAATTAGGTTGGTTTGGCATGATTTGTTTTTGACTAATCCAATCTGGCTATTCCTTTATAACCCTATTGTGCTCTAGGGGCTTATAAACTGATTGTTTAATATTTTGTTCCAATATCTTTCCAGGTATCCAAGTTAGGTTGATTGGTCTGTAATTCCCTGCATCCTCCTTGTTCCCCTTTTTAAAGACAGGTACTATGTTTGCCCTTCCCCAGTCCTCTGGGATCTCACCCGTCCTCCATGAGTTCTCAAAGATAATTGCTAACTGTTCCGATTGTTTTTTTTAGCTAGTTCCTTAATTACCCTAGGACAAGTTAGATGCATTCAAGTTATCTAAATATTCTTTAACCTGTTCTTTCCCTATTTTGGCTTGTGTTCCTTCCCCCTTATTCTTAATATTGTGTTGTTAGTATCTGGTCACCATTAATCCTTTTAGTGAAACACAATAGATATTAAACCCTCAGCCTTCTTGATGTCATCTGTTATTAGCTCTCCTTCCCCATTAAGCAGAGAGCTTTCCTTCATTTTTCTCCTGCTCCTAATGTATTTCAATAACCTCTTCTTATTGCATTTTATGTCCCTTGCTAGATGTAACACATTTTGTGCCTTGGGCATTCAGATTTGGTCCCTGTACTATTCTTTTGTACCCCTCCTTAGTAATTCAACTATGTTTGCACTTTTTATAGGATTCCTTTTCAGGTGTTTAAAGAGCCATGATGCAGCCAGGAAAAGGGGGGGCTAGGGGCAATGGCCAATTGCTTTTTACCTGCCTTAAGGGTGAGCGATGCAGGGGAGGAAGCAGAGAGGAGGGAGTGGGGGACAGAGCCTCGGAGGAAAGAGGCAGCTTGGGGGAATAAGTGGAGTATGGGAAGGTCCTTGGGGGAGGGCAGGGCAGAGCAGTGGGGGGAGCAGAGCGGGAGGCAGGCTTTTGTTGCTCTTGGATGGAGCCATGTTGGCTTCTTACTATTTTTCCGATCTTTCCTTTGCATTGGAATAGTTGGCCATTGTGTGTTTAATATTGTCTCCTTGAGACACGGCCAGATCTCCTGAATTCCTTTATCCCGTGGGACCTCACCTACCAGTTCTCTAAGTTTGTTACAATCTGCTTTTTTGAAGTCCATCGTCCTTATTCTGCTGCTCTGACTCCTTCCTTTCCTTACAATCATGAAATCTTTCAGGTAGGCTTCCACCTTCACGTTCACAACCAATTCCTCCCCATTGGTGAGAATTACTTCCTCCATTTTCTGAAACAAAAAGTTGTCCCCAATACATTCCAAGAGCTTCCTGGAAATTGTGTGTTTTGCCACATTATTTTTTCCAGATGTCTGTCATCGTTAAAGTCCCCCATTACCTACCAGGTCTTGTGTTTTGGATATTTCTGTTATTTGTCCTAGAAATGTCTCGCCCACTTTCTCTTCCTGATTGGTGGTCCATAGTAGACCCTACTGTGACAGACCCCTATTTTCCCCCTTTTTATCTCTACACTGAGACTTGCAAGTGGTCTGCCTCTCATCTCCGTCTGGACTTCAGAGCAAATGTATGTACTCTTGATGTATAGTGCAACACCTCCTTCCTTTTTGCCCTGCCTGTCCTTCCTGAACAAGCTATACCCCTCTGTATCAATATTCCAGTGATGAGATTTATCCCACCAAGTCTCTGTGATGCCAATTCAGGCATAATTTAGCTTATGTACTAAACTTCCAATTCTTCCTGTTTATTCCCCATACTTTTTACATTTGTGTACAGACAGCTGAGATGTTTAGTAACTCCCTTCCCCCATTTCATACAATCATAGAATATCAAGGTTGGAAGGGACCTCAGGAGGTCATCTAGTCCAATCCCCTGCTCAAAGCAGGACCAACACCAACTGAATCATCCCAGCCCGGGCTTTGTCAAGCCAGGCCTTAAAAACCTCTAAGGATGGAGATTCCACCACCTTCCTAGGTAACCCATTCCAGTGCTTCACTATCCTACTAGTGAAATAGTTTTTCCTAATATCCAACCTAGACCTCCCCCACTGCAACTTGAGACCATTACTCCTTGTTCTGTCATCTGCCACCACTGAGAACAGCCGAGCTCCATCCACTTTGGAACCCCCCTTCAGGTAGTTGAAAGCAGCTATCACATCCCCCCTCACTCTTCTCTTCTGCAGACTAAATAACCTCAGTTCCCTCAGCCTCTCCTCATAAGACATGTGCCCCAGCCCCCTAATCATTGCCCTCCGCTGGACTCTCTCCAATTTGTCCACATCCTTTCTGTAGTGGGGGGGCCCAAAACTGAATGCAATACTCCACATGTGGCCTCACCAGTGCCGAATAGAGGGGAATAATCACTTCCCTCGATCTGCTGGCAATGCTCCTACTAATGCAGCCCAATATGCTGTTAGCCTTCTGGGCAACAAGGGCACACTGCTGACTCATATCCAGCTTCTCGTCCACTGTAATCCCCAGGTCCTTTTCTTTAGAACTGCCGTTTAGCCGGTTGGTCCCTAGTCTGTAGCAGTGCATGGGATTCTTCCCTCCTAAGTGCAAGACACTGCACTTGTCCTTGTTGAACCTCATCAGATTTCATTTATCCCAATTCTCCAATTTGTCTAGGTCACTCTGGACCTTATCCCTACCCTCCAGCATATCTACCTCTCCTCCCATGTTAGTGTCATCCGTGAACTTGCTGAGGGTGCAATCCATCCTATCATCCAGATCATTAATAAAGATGTTGAACAAAACCGGCCCCAGGACCGACCCTTGGGTCACTCTGCTTGATACCGGCTGCCAACTAGACATCGAGCTGTTGATCACTACCCGGTGAGCCTGATGATCTAGCCAGCTTTCTATCCACCTTATAGTCCATTCATCCAATCCATACTTCTTGAACTTGCTGGCAAGAATACTGTGGGAGACTGTATCAAAAGCTTTGCTAAAGTCAAGATATATCACATCCACCGCTTTTCCCATATCCACAGAGCCAGTTATCTCATCATAGAAGGCAATCAGGTTGGTCAGGCATGACTTGCCCTTGGTGAATTCACGTTGACTATTCCTGATCACCTTCCTCTCTTCCAAGTGCTTCAAAATGGATTCCTTGAGGACCTTTTCCATGATTTTTCCAGGGACTGAGGTGAGGCTGACCGGTCTGTAGTTCCCCAGATTCTCCTTCTTCCCTTTTTTAAAGATGGGCACTACATTAGCCTTTTTCCAATCGTCCGGGACCTCCCCCGATCACCACAAGTTTTCAAAGATAATGTCTAATGGCTCTGCAATCACATCAGCCAACTCCCTCAGCACCCTTGGATGCATTAGATCCGGCCCCATGGACTTGTGCACGTCCAGTTTTTATAAATAGCCCTTATCCTGTTCTTTCACCACTGAGGGCTGCTCACCTCCTCCTCATACTGTGCTGCCCAGTGCAACAGTCTGGGAGCTGACCTTGTTTGTGAAGACCAAGGCAAAAAAAGCATTGAGTACTTCAGCTTTTTTCACGTCATCTGTCACTTGGTTGCCTCCCCCATTCAGTAAGGGGCCCACATTTTCCCTGACCTTCATCTTGTTGCTAACATACCTGTAGAAACTCTTCTTGTTACCCTTCACATCCCTTGCAAGCTACAACTCCAATTGTGCTTTGGCCTTCCAGCACATTTCCCTCTTGTTGCTCCTATGATCCTATAAAAACGAACAGACTGTCAGTTAGTCTTTAAGGTGCCACTGAACTCCTCGATGTTTTTGTGGCTACAGACTAACACAGCTACCCCTCTGATACTTGTGACCCTATAGTAATTTTCCATGTCCCCCCCAACAGATTTTGTTGGCTTCCTTTCGACTACGAGAGACAGTGGGAATGTCTCATGATGTGACTGAATAGTCCAATCTGAGATTTGCACGATCTTTGGCAGTTATTACAAATGTCTGTATCTTGGTTGGGAGCTGCTTGTTTCCTAAGGGCTCTTTTCTCTTCAAGTTGTAGGAGCCAGCTTCTGCCAGGGATTTTGATACCCTGATGGAGACAAAGGCACCACTTGTTATGCTCACTTGTCAAGATTTCCCATTGGTCAGGATCAATTCCAAATTCCTTCATATCTTGCTTGCATGTGTCATTATAGCAAAGCTTGGGACATCCTGTTGTTCTTGCTCCCTCTGATAGCTCTCCATATAGCATGTCTTTGGGTATGCATCCATCTTTCAACCTACTCAGATGGCCCAACCAGCACAGTCGTCTTTGCTTGAGCAGGGCTGTCACACTTGGTAAATTTGCTCTTTGAAGAACCTTTGCATTGGTGACTTTATCTTGCCATTTGGTATGGAGTATGTGGCGTAAACAGCCTAGGTGGAAATTGTCTAAACTTTTCTCCTGGTGAGCATAAGTTGTCCATGTTTCCCCACTATACATGAGAGTGCCGAGGATGCAAGCTTGGCACACTAGCATCTTGTTCTTTGTGGTAAGCTTTGAGTTGTTCCATGCTCATTTAAGTTAGTCTGCTAAAGGTAGTGGCAGCTTTCCAATGCGAACATTTAGTTCTTCATCCAGGGAGAGGTTGGTGGTCCCTGTAGAATCTAAATAACTGAACTTTTGGAGTACTTCTATCTGGTTTGCATTTAAGGTGATTAGAGGATCTTGTGGAACCCTCAGTCCTAATACAACTGTTTTCTTAATGCTGATGGTGAGAGCAAATGCCTGGGGGAGGGACCCACTTTGGAGGATCCCTCTCACCAGTTGATTCTTCAGCAGGAAGCCAACTCCCTGCTCCTCAAGGCAGGGCCAGCTCTAGCTTTTTTGCTGCCCCAAGCAGCAAAAAAAAG
>NC_048313.1:21948288-21955599 GCF_013100865.1 Trachemys scripta elegans | reverse complement strand
GCGCCACTGGAACCCCCTTCCAGCGCCGCGCCCGCGCCGCCCCCTCGCCGAGCCCTGGGCAACCGGAGCCCGCCCCCCCAGCGCCGCGCTGCCGGAGCGCCCCCTTCCCCCTGCGGAATGCCGCGCCGCGCTCCCCCCGCCGCCCCTTACCAGGTGCCGCCCCAAGCTTATGCTTGGGTGCCTGGTGCCTGGAGCCGGCCCTGCCTCAAGGGTGTGGTAAAGGGCATCCCGCTGCAATACCAGGGGAGGGGGTTCTACTCGCCATATTTCCTCATTCCAAAAAAGAGTGGAGGACAGAGACCTATCCTGGCAAGCAGTAGGAAGCACAAACATCTCACACTTTCAATTGACACAAAGCTAGAAATATTAAAATAATTCAACAATGGTGTTAGCCTCAGCAACATAGCAGGAGAATACGATATTGGGAAATCAACCGTCACTGAGATTTGGAAAAGCCAGGAAAAATACAACAATTTGCAAAAGAAGCCAAAGACAACGGAGCCGTAAGAAGCAAGTGTATTGTACACGAAGCTACTGCTGTTGATTTTGATAAGGCCATGCATCTGTGGCTTGCACAAGAGAGATCAGAAGGCAATTCTATAAGCAGTGTTATGGTTACAGAAAAGGCAGCGTTACTCTACCGAGAAATGGATCCAGACAAAGGTGAGGACCATTTTAAAGCAAGCATGAGGTGACTCTGTTGGTTCAGAAATCGGCATGGAATACGGGATGCAAGGAGAGTCCCTGACAGCTGACTCGAATGCCACTGGTGAATTTAAAACCACTTTCAAATCATTTATTGAACAGCACGAACTTACCCGGGACCACGTGTTTAACTGCAATGAGACAGGCCTGTATTGGCGCCTGCTTCCAAACAAGACTCTGGCAGACAGTTTAGAAAAACAGGCGAAAAATTTCAAATCCAGTAAAGATGTGGTCGGGCTGATGGCTACTGCTAACGCAAGCGGGGATTTCCATCTCCCATTGGCATTCATTCACAACCGTGTGAAACCTGGCTGGCTAAGCTAAGCAGTACTTCTGCAGAAAAGGACCTGGGGATTACAGTGGACGAGAACCTGGATATGAGTCAGCGGTGTGCTCTGTATTAGTAGGAGCATTGCCAGCAGATCGAGGGAAGTGATTATTCCCCTCTATTCGGCACTGGTGAGGCCACACCTGGAGTATTGCGTCCAGTTTTGATCCCCCCCACTACAGAAGGGAATTGGACAAATTGGAGAGAGTCCAGCGGAGGGCAACGAAAATGATTAGGGGGCTGGGGCACATGACTTACGAGGAGAGGCTGAGGGAACGGGGGTTATTTAGTTTGCAGAAGAGAAGAGTGAGTGCACTGCTTGGATGGTGTGGCAGGGCTGGGGTCTAAACCCCTTAGATGCCCTGCCAAAGGGGTAGCTCCTCCCCAGCTTCCCAGTAGAATGGCCAAGTGCAGGGGCCCGGACACTCAGCAAGGAGCTCATCTGTAGGCTCTAAGGAGGGCAGGCTCAGAGGAATCAGTAAGTTGAGTGGAGCCAGCTGTGCTGGGGGTTGGGAGGAGATATAAGCCCAGGGAAAGGCTCACTGGAGGGGGAAAGGTGAGCCAGGGGGAAGACAGAGGGACTGCAGCTCTGTCTCTACCGGCAGCAGAAAGCCTCAGGGGCCAGTAGGCCCAGGGAAGGGTCAGAGTGGGGATTGGTGTTGTGTGCATCAGGACTCTGTATTAAGCACTGTAAATAAAAAGACATGGGCGAACCACCTGAAGGAGGCATTGGGACCCCTTTCTTGGACCACCCCAAGCACAGAGCACAGGGACTAGAGGGCAGTAACCTGTGCAGACCCTGTGACAGATGGAGAAAGGTATTTTCTCTGACTGGTTTTTTAAACACTTTGTTCCACTTGTGGAAGACTACCTTATGTCAAAAGCGACAGAGTCCGGTGGCACCTTATAGACTAACAGACGTATTGGAGCATAAGCTTTCGTGGGTGAATACCCACCTCTTCAGATGAATGCGACCTTATATCAAAAATTCCTTATGTCAAAATCTGTACCTGTCCAAACTGTACTACTGATGGGTAATGCTCCATCTCACCCAGCCATTGAAAATCTATTGACGGAAGATGGAAGCATTTGGTATTTATTTTTACCACCAAATGTCATATGCCTCATTCAGCCAATGAACGGAGGCATTCTGGAAAACATGAAATGTTGATACAGGCAAAACCTTTTGTAGTGAGTTGACTGGGATCAACGCAATTTGAATCTTACCGATTTTTGTACACAGCTGACAAAACATGCTGTCTACATGTGTGCTGAGTCCTGCAATGAGATTGGCTCGGAGTCTTTGACACGCTCATGGAATACACGTTGGCAGTGTATTGACAACACTGAGAGAGAAGTTGGAAAACAAGGATGAGATGGAAATAAATCAATTAAATTTTTCTAAAGAGTGACAGCTTTTGGATATCACCCTGCAAGAACAGGAAGAATGGCTAAACGCAGATTACCATGAGAACAAACACCCTATTCTCAGCGACCATGAGATAATTGAATTGGTACAAGAAACAGCACAACCAGACAGTGACAAGGAGGGGGAGAACGCCAAGAAGTTCCCATACATGCAAGCAGAAGAGTGCTTCGCTACCTGTCTGCAATGGCTTGAACCAACAGCCTGACGCCGCAGCAATGAACCTAATAATGCTTCAAGAGCTACATACCTTGGCAGCAAAAAAGCGTGTTAGCAACCTCGAGCAGAGTACCATTAACAATTGTTTCAAGTCTACATAGTTTATCCTGTAGTACTTATGCAGGAAAGTTAAGTTTGGATAGGGTTTTTTTGTTGTCATTATAAAGACTAGTGCCGGTACATTTTGCTGTAGCATTTAAAAATTTTTTTTTAGTTCTATTTGAATGGACATTTAAATCGATGGGCTTTTCATGGATAACAAACACTAAAAAGAAACAAGAGAAATTACTTAAAATTGAAATACAGTACTGTGTTAAACGTAAACTACTAAAAATAAAGGGAAGGTTTTAAAAAAAAGATTTGACAAGGTAAGGAGATGGTTTCTATGCTTGTTTCATTTAAATTAAGATGGTTAAAGGCAGCATTTTTCTTCTGCATAGTAAAGTTTCAAAGCTGTGTTAAGTCAGTGTTCATTTGTAAACTTTGGAAAGAACAACCATAATGTTTTGTTCAGAGTTACGAACATTTCAGAGTTACGGACAAACTCCATTTCCGAGGTGTTCGTAACTCTGAGGTTCTACTATATTTAGACTTCCAGCATTTGTACTTATAAAATGTGTCTATATTTAATTGTCTGCCCTCATGTGATGTAATCGGATGGGACTCTTTGTCGTTTGACTGTTTCTCTTCAGTTTCTACCTGTACTATATCTCTCCTCTCTTCTTTACTAGGATATAGAGTATCCCCTTTAATAAATCCTCCCCTGAGGACATGCTCCTGCCCACCTGTCAGCTTTTCCCCAGCCCTTAGTTTAAAAACTCCTCTATGACCTTCTTAATTTTCCATGCCAGCAATCTGGTTCTGTATAGGCTCCAGGAGTGCCGCCAACTTTTCTGCCGCCCTAGGCGGTGGAAGTTCCCGCCCCAAAATGCTGCCCCCCACAGAGGCGGCGGAAGGTCCCGCCGCTGAAATACCGCCGCGGTCGCCGCCCCCCAAATTATAGCGCCCTAGGCGACCGCCTAGATCACCTAATGGGTTGCGCCAGCCCTGATAGGCTCCTCCACTCCCAAAAGGTTCCTACTAAACCTAAATCCCTCCTCTGAATGCCATCATCTCATCCATGCATTGAGACCCTGCAGTTCTACCTGTGTTCCTAGCCCTGTGCGTGGAATGCTATCATGAAGGTCCTGGATTTTGGTCTCTTACCTTGCAGCCTAAACTTGGCCTCCAAATGCGTAAAAGCTTGCGAGGTGCTCAGATATCACAACAGTGGGGGTTGGATGGGTCCCTTGGACGGACAGGCCCTGTGGTAAGCAGAGAGAAGGAGCTGGCATGTACACCACAACTAATGCTCCTGAGAGTGAAGGAAGCCATAGAGCCTGCCTGTTCCTGGGCAGACGCCGTACAGCCATAACACTGGGCAGTGGCGTCACAGCTGGGCCAGACAGCTCAGAGTGGACTGGGGGAGCAGGGGACTCCCAGAATTTGCTGTGCTGTAAGGATGGATCTGCTGCAAGTCCCAGGTTTGGGTTGACCCTTATAGTAAATGTGTACTAACCATGTAGGGATCTGAGCAGGCAGCCCCAGGCACTAACCCCGTGGCATTAATCGGAGGATGCTGAGTTAGTGTTTGCAGAGATCTGTGGCTGCAAAGAACTGTGTCCATTCCCCTGCCCTGCAGCACTTGTGCGTCTTTTTCCTGTGCAGGGAGGTGTCAGCTCAGGCCCTACCGTGGTTTGCACCTGTTCTGCCCGGCTGGAGAAAACACTACGTGGTCTCCAACAGGCGAGAGTCAGGCCCTGACCGTTGTCACCTGGGCTCTGGAATCCCAGTGCAGGGGCCAGGCATACTTGCTCCCACAGACTCGCCCTGCAGTGGGGTTGGCTAATCCAGTTGCCTTCGCTTTGCCCAGTTGCTGCCGGCACCATGTGCTGTTAATGCCGGCTCTGCCAGGGAGGAGCCGCAGTCACTCTAGGGCTAAGAGTACAAGGGACAAAGTCTTTGCTGGTGTACATTGGCACAAACAGAATTTGTCCCAGAGAGTCTCCTGCCACTAAGGAGTGAGCTAGTCCCATAGGTTCGAGCCCTGCCATCCCCAGCTGGCACTGACAGACGCAGCCCTCAGAGGGACGTGTTTGTTCCTCCCTGCTAGGCCAGGGTCTAGAGATGCCCTTGTGGCCCTGAGACCTCTCTGGGACCACGTCAGAGCAGCATGCTGGGATCTGGGCCTTGTCTGCAATAGGGTGAAACTCTGGACTTTACTCCATGAACTGGGGACCTTCACCCGTGCTGCCCAGAATGGCTGGACAGGACCAGGGCTGAAGGGAGGCCTGGGGAGAGACTACTGCGCTGTTGTGCCCATCACTGTGGTGTCTGCCTTGCAGAACTGGGGTCCGGGTGCTGTCGTCCCTTCTTCGGCCCTGCTATTCTGGAGGGGGAGGCTGCCACGGACCCTCTCCAAGTCCACACAGGGTGTGATGTGCTTGCTCCAGGGTGCAGAGGAGCATCCAAGCCCCTGTGGCACCTTGGCCTTCTGCCCGGGGCACTGGCACCCACCTAACACCATGTCAGCACAGCTAGATTTGCTCTTTGATAACATTCACTGCAGGGTTGGCTCTGCAGATCTGGGTCCCACTTCATTCCCAGTACCCGTCTGGCCTGTCTCCCTGTGGGCGCTAGGAGGCCAGCTCAGACTGCAACACCCTGCATTGGGTCGCCATTGCCGGGAGCTGAGCACGCCGTGCCCTCAGCGCTCCTTGCTGCCCCGGCAGCCAGTGCACTTGTGATGTTTGCTGTGTAAACACACCGGTGGCTGGAGGAAACGGGCGCCCTGGCGAGTGACCTTGTGCAAGGCTGGGGAGATTTGTGAGACCTGCCCACAGCAGAGGAATGCTGAGCCAATTGCTTCCTACCCATCCCCTCGAGTGGGGACAAACTGTCCAGCAAGGGACCCTCCTCTCCATGTAGTCACATGGAAACAGACGGAGAACACTATCCTTGAGCAGCTTGGGGCTTCTATGCCTAGGTGTGACTGGGCGCTACCCCTCTGGGCCATCCTGGGTCTGGCTGGCCACAGCCCCTCTGGGCCATCCTGGGTCTGGCTGGCCACAGCCCCTCTGAGCCATCCTGGGTCTGGCTGGGTGCAGCCCCTCTGAGCCATCCTGGGTCTGGCTGGGTGCAGCCCCTCTGAGCCATCCTGGGTCTGGCTGGGCGCTGCCCCTCTGAGCCATCCTGGGTCTGGCTGGCCGCTGCCCCTCTGAGCCATCCTGGGTCTGGCTGGGCGCAGCCCCTCTGGGCCATCCTGGGTCTGGCTGGCCACTGCCCCTCTGGGCCATCCTGGGTCTGGCTGGGCGCTGCCCTTCTGACTCGGTCTGGCTGGGCGCTGCCCCTCTGGGTCATCCTACGCCCCCCAAGGGGCCCAGTCCGGCTTGCCCCGTTGGTTCCTGTAGGGTCCAGCTCCCCTGGTACTGTTTATCTGATTGATGTCCTAAGTCCCTCAGCAAACGCTTGTGAGCAAACACAGGCCTGGAGGGCGGCAGGTCCACAGCACTTCAGTGAAGCATTAACCCTTCAAATGCTGACACTTTCCAGCCCAAGCAGTGCTCCGAACCACAGGATGATGACGGGGCAATGTCTCTCGGGGTCTGTACAGCGCCTAGCACAGCAGAGCATAGATTTCATTGGGCCCCCTGGGCACCACCACAAGACCAATATACCAGAGAAGAATGCCCCTGCTCGTGCAGGGTTGTTCCCTACAACCCAGTCCTGCTCTGTCTCCGGCTGGCTTGCTTTGACCAACGGGGAACAACACTTTCTAGTCCATTCCAGTGACAAATAGACCATAACTCAGCACATGTCTCCTGACTCTTGGGCCGAGACAATTAAAGAGCCAGGGAATTCGCTGAGGACCGGCGGGCAGGGACGCTGCAGGGCAGAGAGTTGGGGTGGGTGCAGAGCCCACTGAATGCCTGGGATTAGGAGAATTGCCTCTGTGGGAAAGTTACTGTATAGCTGGGGGTTTCCCTCCCTCTGCGGCTCTGATGGCACTCAGGCGCGCCTGCACGGTGACGATGCAGTCCTGCACAGGAGATGGGGCCGGACAATGAGTCTCATGCCGTGGCTAGTGGAGGTGAGTCGAGCCTTGGGAGTCGGCAGGGAGCTGGTTGACCATGGGTTCTGACTCCTCTCCTGGTCTCCAGATGCTAAATTCCATTGGCCCCACCCCAACCAAATGCGACTCCAGGCAGGGCTGCTTGGACATTTGCCATCGAAACGTTTTGTTTTTTTCACTGAACAAGAATTTGTGAGGAAAGGATCTGCTGTGGGAAAGCTGAACAGTTGAACCCAAGGCCAGGGGCTGTAGGCAAGGCAGAGGGGCCAGGGCTGACAGATTTCATCCTTCAACGTTATTCAGCAATTTCCAGGTCTGTAGATAAACATTGCACAAATACACAGTCTGCAACACCCAATGTCTTGGTTACTGTAGTTACATAATCAGCCAGTCAGGGAACGGAAACTATACCACGTGACATAGGGCAGATACTGGGAATACCATAACCAAATAGACAATTGAAAATGACAAGGAGTCTGGTGGCACCTTAAAGACTAACAGATTTATTTGGGCATAAGCTTT
>NC_048313.1:21935138-21938296 GCF_013100865.1 Trachemys scripta elegans | reverse complement strand
CACACACACACACACACACACACACACACACACACATTGCTTCCACCCTTCACACACACACACAACACACACTGCTTCTGCCCCCTCACACACAAGACTGCATCTTCCCCCCACACACACACACACTGCTTTCACCCCTCACACACACACATCACACACAGACTCCTTCTCTCTCTCGCACACACACAGACACACACACACATACACACTGTTTCTGCCCCCTCACACACATGCCACACACACAAGACTGCTTCTGCACCCTCTCTCTCTCTCACACACACACCACACATTGCTTCCGCCACCTCACACCACCACACACACACACACACACCCCACAGAGACTGCTTCTTCTCCTTCACACACACATACAGCTTCTACCCCCATCTCTCTCACACACAGACTGCTTCCGCCCCCTCACCACACAAGACTCTGTCACACAATATTGCTTCCGCTGCCTCACACACACACACACACACACACACCACACACAGACTGCTTCCGCCCTTCACACACATGCACACACCCACACACACTGCTTTCACTCCTTCCCTCTCTCATGCTCACACACACACAGTGCTTTCACCCCCTCACACACACACACACGTAGACTGCTTCTGCCCGCCCCACGCATGCATGCATACACACACACACACACACAAACACACACACACTGCTTCTGCCCCGTCACAGATGCACACACACACCTAGGGTCCTAGAGCTACAGGCAAACTCCTGTGATTTCTTAGGCATCCGCAGAGGCAACATCTCCCCTGTAGGTGTGTGAGGTGTAGCCCCTCCCCTTAGACACAGTCACCTTGTAGGTATGTGGGGTGTAGCGCTTCTGTGATGAATTCTCAAGGGTGAAACCAGAACTAGGGTACTGCTGAACCCTCTGTCTTGCCAACCTGGGCTCCGTCTCACACTGTGATTATGTGACAAGCTGCAAACCCCTCCAGGTCCTGCATTCACACAGACATTCACAGGCAGGGACACACCCAGCTGCAGTTACATGAATGCTTTCATAGGCCACCCATGAACCAACAATAGAGAGGTTCTGGCAAATTCCCCCCAGCTCCCCAGCCTAGAACCCCAGAACTGTACCGTCTTGCCCTGCTCAGAAGCCTGACCAGCGTAAGTGTATTACCCAGTCTGTCCCTCCCTCAATGTGGAGAGGATGTGCACCAGTCCTTGGTCCTGAACAGATTTTCCTTTACACTTCAAACAACACACTGTTTTAGGTAAAAAATATAAAACAATTTATTAACTACAGATGGATTTTAAGTGATTATAAGTAGTAAGCGTACAGACCAAAGCTAGTTACCTAAGAAATAAAACAAATTTGCAATCTGAGTTCTATTAACTAGACAGGAGTTGAATCAAGCAGTGTTTCACCCTGACAGAAAATACAAGCAGGTCACAGGTCTTCCATACATGGGCAAGAAATCCCTTCAGCCTGGAACTATCTCCTCAGTTCAGTCTTTTTCTTCAGACCTGTTTCCAGGTGTTGAGTTGTGGGGGGAGTGAGGACAAGTGATGTGATGTCACTTCCCCCATTTATAGGTTCCTCCAGCTTGCTGGAAAGATCTTTTGCTATGATGTGAGTCAAAAAGTGTCCATTGTTTACCTGCCCCCTTTGAGAAGGCTTCATTGTACACAGATAATGGTAATGTGGATTCTAGGGTTGCCAACTTTCTAATTTCAGAAAACTGAACACCCTTGCCCTGTCCCCTTCCCCCTGGCCCCGCCCCCCCATCTCCGTCGCTCGGTCTCCCCCACCCTCACTTACTTTCACCGGCCTGGGGCAGAAGGTTGGGATTTGGGGTGTGGGCGTGCTGGGTGGGGGTACGGGCTCTGGGATGGGGCCGGGGATGAGGGGTTCAGGGTGCAGGAAGATGCTCCAGGTTGGGGCCAAGCGGTTCGGAGTGTGGGAGGGAGGTGCGGACTCTGGGAAGAAGTTCAGGTGCGGGAGGGGATGCGGGGTGCAGGCTCTGGGAGGGAGTTTGGGTGTGTGAGGGGGCTCTGAGCTGGGGCAGGGGGCTGGGGCGTGGAAGGGGGGGTCAGGGTGCAGGCTCTGGGCGGGTCTGGCTGGGGCAGTTTGCGGGGGCTCCAGGAGGCGCTGATGTCAGGTGGCCCCTTAAATAGCAGCTGCACCAGTGGTGCCCTGGCATTTCCCAGGCCTCAGAGGCTGCTCTGTCTGCCATGAATCCTGGACACGTGGCTCGGGGAGGACAAAAGTTTTTCCTGTTCTCTGGAATGGGGGGGGGGGAGGGAAGAGAATTCCCCGCAAGTGACACACACACCCGAAAACTGGACGCCAGGCAACCCTAGTGGATTCCCCTTACTGAGCCATCAACACTGTCTGGCTTCTCCATTGTTGTACCTGAAAGGCTGCTTGTGGGTGTTCCCAAACTCACTACATATTTCAGTAACACACACATAGCAAAACATCATAACTTCGCATACAATGATACCACATACAATCCAACAGGAGAGTAATGCTTAACTGATCAAGACTTTTAAAATAGTACCTCGCAAGGCAGACTTTTTACAAAATGCATCATAATTATATCACCATGGTAGATATGGGGGTGCCAGGGTGTTGCTTTGGGGTAAAGAGTGTCACACCTCCCCTTAGATACAGTCACCCTGGGAGGCGTGTGGGGTGCAGACTCCCCGACATGGTGGTCCCCATTCCCGAGAGGCAGGGCCCTGCTCAGAGCCCATAGGGACTTGCAGTCAGGGCTTGTGCCCTGGGGCCCCAGTCTGCCTCCCACGGAGTTCACAGCTCAAACCTGCCCCCAAACGGGGCTCCCTGCCCGGGGATCCTAGGTCACCTCTGCCCTCGGCTGGCTGGGTCCTGGCCAGGGGGGTCTCATTAACGTGTCCCCTGCCTTCCCCAGTGCCCTACGACGTCTACAGAGCTGACCACTCCTGCCTCACCGTGGTGCTGCCAGTGAACGCCTCCGTGCGCGACGTGCTCCAGTCCCTCACCCGCCAAGAGGGCGGGCACGGCGAGCGCATGCTGGTCAAGGTCAACTCAGCAGGGGGTGAGTGAGTGGCGTGGTGCTGGCGGGAGCTGGGAAATGTGTTCTCCCCCCTCCCTCCACCAGCTGCACTGGGGCAACACGTCCTCCCCCGACCTCCCCTGCCACCTCCCC